>NC_136272.1:67059888-67127388 GCF_964187855.1 Myxine glutinosa | reverse complement strand
CTGGCACACCTCCCATGTAGATCAAATTTGTGCAGCCTCTTTCTAATGGTAGACTTGTGCACTTTGACATCAACAGTGGCAAGAGCTACCTGTAGGTCCCGTGGTGACATTCTGGGGTTCTTAGAGACTTCTTTCAGCATCTTGCGGTCTGCTCTTGGGCTGAACTTGCTGGGGCGGCCTGGCCTGAACAGGTTGGCAGTTGGTTGGAATCTTCTCCACTTGTAGATGATCTTCCGGACAGTCGAATGATTGATTTCAAATTGTTTGGAGATCTTTTTATATCCCTTCCCACACTCGTAGGCATCTATAATCTTCTTTCTGAAGGCCTCAGAATGCTCTTTTGATCTAGGCATGGTGACGCCGCACACTTCAACAACAAAGAGCAAACCAAACTAAATGTCTGAGGTTTAAATAAGACAGGTTCCTCCAAGATCCTCTCTAACGATGTTCTAATCATTTGCACCTGAGCTGGTGCACCTGATTCTAATTTTATGTGTTTGAAGTAGTGATAAATGTAGGGGTGTACTTACTTTTTCCACATGTGAAATTTGCATTTATGTTTATTTAAATTATACAATGGACTACAAAATGTAAATGTTTCATGATATTTGTTATATTATATCACCTTTATCTATCTATATTGTTGAAATGAAGATCAAATAGCTGTATGTTGAAATATGTTGAAAAAGTCAAAACTTTACATGGGGTGTACTTACGTTTTCACGTGACTGTATATATAATTATATAATTATATATATATATATATATATATATATATATATATATATATATATATATATATATATATATATTGTTGCGGATATGAGATTGGCCTCCATCCATATCCGCTTGTAAATATTCCCCTATTTCCCCAATACTTCCCAACTATCCCCAATCCCCCATTCCCTAGTCCCATTTTCTGTAAACAGCACTCTGTAGACCCGACCTTCCCCTATTTCCCCCATTAAATGTCGCATCCAGGTCCACCGCATCTCACGTAGACAACTATAGGACATCTTGCTAGTTATTCTTAGTCTATGTCAGTTAAGGACTCGTTTCCATTAATTCTGACTCTTCGTTGCACCAGAATGTGATTGTATGGCACCGTTAGAAAGTTTAGGACCTCCCAATACCTCCCCGCAGCTCTTCCTCATGGTACAACAACAACAACAACAACAGCGGCGGCGGCGCGGGGAGTGTGCGTCCTCACTCCGGCTTGGTTAGCCGCCATTGAACATGTGCTCCGACGGGGTTACCACGCAGGGGCTCGCTGTCAGCTCCTCGTCAAGGGCGGAGCCCGGTAACCCCCCGCACCCAATAGAAGCGGCGGACCGATTCCATCTGGGGCGGAGCCAACGAGCCGAGGGCGTGTCACTCCCCGCTGAGCATGCGCAGGAAGAGGGAGGTGACGTCAGATGCGCCCTCAGCTTGGAGAGAGAAGACGCCACCTCCGAGCGCTGCAATACCTCCCCGCATCTCTGGACCGGACCGTGTTTGATTCTGCCCCTGAGCCAAGGTGCACCTTGTGCTATCGACTGCCTGTCCTTCCCTGCCATCAATCCCCGTGTAAGTCAGTCTTGTCCCGTTTGTCTGTGGTCTGTCGGGGATAGATAAGACTGTTTAAGTGCCCATCTTTTCTGTGCTTTACCTCTTACCGTGTAATCTACCCCTTTTCTGCATCACCAATTATATCCTCCTCCGGAGGTCTTGAGAACTGTACCCCTTGTGTCGTTTCATTTATCCCAGCCATTGTGTCCTTTCCTTCATTGATTTAGCATAGCGCGATTTAGTCAACGTCGGGTGGAATCGGGTAAACTGTGCGAACACGGCGGCCATTCCGCTCGGCCCATCATAACATCTTAATAAGTCGTGTCCGTAACAATTGGTGTCGAGGAGTGAGATCGGACCCGAAGCGCGCTTCACGCGCTCGAAATTATTAACGGCGAAATTTGATTTTGTTTTACAAAAAAAAAAAAACCTGAATTTTGAAAGTCGCGCTATGGCGGATCAAGACGGCTGGGTTCCGGTAGAGGAGAGTGAGGCAGGGTCGATCCAGGACCAAATTGAGGGACAAGAGGAGAGCGAAGCAGTGAGGGCGGCAGGTTCGCAAAATGGCGCCTCGCACATGGCTGCGGCGGCCGCACCCGCTGCACAAGTGGGAGGGATGGCCCAAATGCAGGCCCTCATGGAGCAATTTATGGCGCAAATGCAGGCGTCCCTCAACCTGCAGAAGGACGATATGAGGGCTAATAGTGAGCAAATGAGGCCTGATAGGGAGCGATTGGGTGAGCGATTGGAGGGCCAAATGGGGGTAATGGGGAACCGGATGGATGCTCGGGGTGAGCGATTGGAGGGCCAAATGGGGTCCAATAGCGAGAAATTGAGGGAGGACATGGGGGCCAATAGCCAACGGTTAGAACAAAGGATGGGGGCCCAGATCGGAGGGTTAGGGAGTAGAATAGAGGGATTAGACAATAGATTAGGGGAAATACAGGAGGGGTTAATGGGGGTAGAAAACAGAATGGCCGCTCAAGAGAATCAAATGGAAGGGATGCAAAAGGGGTTAGAGGGGTTAGAAAACAGTATGGAAGGCAAATTGAGGGACATGAGGGACCAAGCGGAAAGGGAAGTTAAACAAATGGGGCAGCAGATAGAGGGGGTCAGAATGGGGGTAGAAACTAAATTTGATGCTCACAGGGAGGAAATGGAGCAGATGAGGGTGGCATCTGGGCAGGAGATGCAGGTGATGGGAGAAGAGATCAGAAGAGGTGTGAGTGAGGAGGTCGGAGGAGTGCGCGAGGAGGTGAGGCACTGTGAGGAGCGCATGGAGAAGGAGGTGAGAAAGGGGACTGTAAAGTTACAAGGGGGCATAGAGGACCTGACGCAGGAGGTGGAACAGCTGACGGTGGGACAGACTGAGTTAGTGGAGCAGGTACAAAGGAACACTGCGGTACTAGGAGGGTTAAAAGCGACACAGAAAGAACTAAAAGACGACTTGATAGCGACGAAGAGGCAATGTCAGACGGTACATGAGGACCTGACGAGGAAAATGAACAAAGTGGTAGAGGTGATGGAGGTTAAAGAGCGGGAGGTGCGGGAGCACATAGAAAAAAATAAGGTGGAGTTAGAGGAAGAACTTAAGGGGGCGCACGAGGAGATGAAGGAGGTGAAGCAGAAATTAGAAGAAGTGGAAGAAGGGGTGAGCGAAATTAAGAAGCGACGGAGAGAGGATAAGAAAGAGATAAAGGAGGAAGTAAAAGAATTGGTCCAAAGTCTGTGTTCGGATCGTGATGATGTGCTCATTAACCGGATGAGGGATTCGCAGGTGATGGAGGAGAAGCGAAGAGAAAGAGGACCCGGTGTAAGTGGTGACCAATATGGTCGTGCGTATGATGCGCCAGGTGATTTAATGAGCTTGGGGGTCGAGATGGACCCGGGTGTTCGTGAGAGGCCGTTGGTGAAGTGTGCGACAGGTCTGGTGTGCGAAAAAGGAGGTGTGCGAGAAAGTCCAACTCTGGGGTGTGTGAGGAAAAAGTGCGTGCCAAGGAGTGAGGGTGCTGTCGAGAGTGAGTCGGTCGTAGCGCGTGTGCGAGGGAGCACATGGAAGCGCGTAGTGAGGAGTGTTACGGAGGGTGTAAAGGGAGAATGCACGCCTGTGGTGAGTGTTACAGAGGATGTAACGGGAGAGGGTGTGCAAGAAAGGTGTGTGATGGACAGGTGCATGGGGAAAGAGTGCGCTGTCAAAAGTAAGGAAGAGTGTACACCTGTGGTGAGTGTTACAGAGGATGTAACGGGAGAGGGTGTGCGAGAAAGGTGTGTGATGGACAGGTGCATGGGGAAAGAGTGCGCTGTCAAAAGTAAGGAAGAGTGTACACCTGTGGTGAGTGTTACAGAGGGTGTAACGGGAGAGTGTGCGCGAGAAAGGTGTGTAACGGACGGGTGCATGAGGAAAGAGTGCGCTGTCAAGAGTGGAGGTGAGAGTAGTACGAGTGGCACGGAGCGTGAGTTGGTTGTGACAGGTGAGCGAGGATGTACACCTGGAATGGAAGGATGCACACCTGGAATGGTAGAGCGTGTGTGGGAATGCACACTTGAGTTGGTCGTGAGGCACGTGGTTGGGTGTGCGAGTAAGAGCACACCTGTGATGGTCACAGAGGAGGTGATCGAGGAAGGGGCGCGAAGAGGGGTGTTGGTGAGGTGTGCGAGCGACGAATGTGTGCCAAAGTGTTCGGTGGTCAGGTGTGTGACCACGGCTGTGAGTGGAATGAGTGTACCTGGGTGTGTTAGAGAAGGTATGATGAGGAGCATGGAAACGGCTGGATGTATGAGCAAGAAAGGGGTAGTGTATGCTTGTAAGCATGCAGGTGAAGCATCGACGGTAACCGGGTTAGAGGTTAGAACGACTTATAGCCGAATCGGGCCCTCGGTGCGCGTCGGGCAGCTTCACGTGCCGCGAGGACCAGCGGGGATCCGAACCACGGCGGTTTCGAAAGAACCGCCGTACGCGATCCACGCTGTGCCTCGCTTGGAACGGCCGCGTCCGGGCTCCACTAGGCGGAGCGGGCAGCCCGATAGGAAGGGTCGTCATGGCGACCACTTTCTATTGAGACGTGCCGGCAGGTCGAGATCGGGACATTGGATGGCTCCGTGCCGAGATGGTGAGTGGGATCTCGGCCCGGGTAAACCTCCTTCCCTGCACCGAATGCGGGACGTATCCAGCCGCTGGCACCAAACAACCCGCATTCATGGCTTGGCTGTACGAAGCCGAGCTTTAGAAGTTAATTGGCGCACCGAGAGGCATTAGTAAGTAGACTGTAATGACGAGGATAGTGTTTTGGCCCCGAAATTAGAAAAACAAAATTTGATGATTGGCAAAGGATTGGCAGTAATGATTGGCAGATGATGGGTAGTTATTGGCAAATTTTTGATTTGTTGAAATTTGATGTGCAAAATTGGTAGTGGGAGATGCCCGATGTGGTGGGATGGCAACTCTGTCATCCCTCACAAAAGTGGGGCAAATGCGCTATAGTTTATGGGGTTTATGGCAGTGAAAACTAGCCCGGGAGGGTTTGGATATATCATGTGTAGGGCCCTAGAAGATGACATTAGGTAACGTTAAGGTTTAGATAGTGACTGATACCTGTAGTGGGGACGCAGGTAGTTTAGTGTGGATGATAATGATGTGGGAGCGCCATAGTTTAAAGGGACGACTGGGAAGCGCAAGTTTCAGAGGGGAGTAGTTAGATGAGATGATGCTGTGTGAGAACTGGACAGGTGTGTGGAGCAGTGTATGAGTAGTGTGTGTTGTGGATCAGCACGAATGCGCTTAGGGGAGAGAAGGGTGCAGGCGGCACCAAGTATGAGAGCACAGGTGTGCAAGTGCAGGTGTGTGGAATACATGGAGTAAGTGGTACGGAGTGGTGTGCATGGTGCGAAGGTGTGAATGGGGGAAGAGTGGACCCCCATCACGAGTACCCGGGGCGGGTAGTGTAAGTGTTAGGTAGAGGGTATAGGTAAATTGTGGTTGGATATTGGCATTTGTGGTGCGGTTGCAGAATGGTATTGTGGATGGGTGCATTAGTGTTGTGGAAATGGCTGGGCGTGTAGCCTGTTAGTGTGTGTAGTTGGTTTGGGCACTCCACCACTGTGAGGATGTCGGCCAGGTGAGGCCGCAGGTGGGCTCTGGGAGCCGTTAGTGTCAGTGGGTGCCTGAGGATCCCGGGTGTGGATCGGGCAGCCCGTGCCAGAGAGGGCACTGAGGGGGTGAGAGTGCGAGAGGGCCTTCCCCAGTTAGTTAGGTTAGGGTGAGGAGCAGGTAAGCTCGGGTGGCAACTACAGTGGTGGAGGTGTGCAGGTGGGTAGACCTGCTGGGAGAGCTACACGTCACAGCCCAGAAATTGTGCGAGGGCACCGGGAGATGAATCGGGGGAGTGAGACCCCAAATTGAGAAGCACCACAGTTTGGTCAATGGGAATTGGTTTTTAGAACCCATAGTGTAAGTTGGCCAATGGATTGGCAGGGAAAGACCCCGGGTAATGTAAAGTTGTTAAAGTCATTTAGGAAATAGTTAGGATTGATGAACCTGTCGCACCATACGCAGCCACTTACCTGAGGTGATGATGATGACTCCACACCTGTGTTCCTTTGTTCTGTGTTGCAGGAAGGGAAAATTGCTGTGTGGATTTGTGAGACGCATCACGACGTGGATGAGACATTGGGGTGATTCCATCTCTCCCTCCTTAGGAGGGACTGATGATGAATTGGTGATGGCAAATTTTGATGTTGAGTTGGAGATGGCAAATTTTGATGAGAGTTGGAAATGGCAAATTTGATTGGTTAGGAGGGAGAGAAGACGAATTTGGTTTATGGGAGGAACGGGGAAGACAGTAGGGACGTTTGTTGATGTGTAAAGTAGATGTTTATGGGTAGTGTTGTGTTTTGTGGATACAGTAAGGGGTAAGGGAGGGGCACTGTAGGTTACCTGGTGGGGGGGGGGTACGGTAGGAACGTACCTGTCTCACCTGGTTCCCATGTGCCCCCAGTGTGCATTACCTAGCATTGCGTGCACTTTTGCGCCCTTACCACCTTGCTCACTTGTCTTATTTTGTCTCCCACCTCCGAGGATCTGGCTTTGGGGCAGAGAGAGAGGAGAGAGAGGTGCTGGCTCTGCAGTTGTAGGCCTGTACTTTCGCTGCTTGCTGCCTGGATCGATACACCATATGGACCGCAATTTTTGTGGCCGCCCACCATGGACCGTAGTTCTTTTGCGGGCAAGCACCACCCGTGGATGGACCTCTGGGTCAACATGGCACCTATGCCATACAGGTGAACCACTTATAGTTGGCCCCCTGACGGCCACAATTCAGAAATGGACGCGGTTGGCACCTTTCTTTATTTTTTAAGGAAGCCAGAAGGCCAAGTGCTTCAAGAAGGCAAGACCAGCGGCAGAACATCGGCCGGCTGCGACACCACCGGTGACTATGAACACTTTATTGGTGCACCGGATGGTGCTGACTGTATGTATGGGGTGGTGCTTTTGGTGCTTGGACGGGGTGCTCTGCACATTATTAAAGGCCGTAGGGCCACAGGGCACTCGTGGGTTGGTGTATCAATGCTGGCATGCGTGCTCTCTCTATGCATAACATCTGCATGTGTTCCTCAAAGAACAGGTCCTGGATCGTAGTGTAAATATCAGTGTAGTCTTGTGTAAATGATGCTCCCTACCGGCTGTATGTTTAGTTTGAGGATTCTTTCCGCGATTCGGTTATCCTGTGGGTGTGTTTCTGTGAGGAGAAGGGTGCAACGTCGCAGGGGGACATATTTACTCATTTGTGAACATCTGTAAAACTGTCGCACTCAGGGTTGAGTTAATAGTAGAGGGAACTACATCTGAGTGCCACACTAAAGTAAGTAAAAATTTATCGGGTCGGGTCGCCCCGAGGTAGAGAAGGGTGCAATGTTGCGGATATGAGATTGGCCTCCATCCATATCCGCTTGTAAATATTCCCCTATTTCCCCAATACTTCCCAACTATCCCCAATCCCCCATTCCCTAGTCCCATTTTCTGTAAACAGCACTCTGTAGACCCGACCTTCCCCTATTTCCCCCATTAAATGTCACATCCAGGTCCACCGCATCTCACGTAGACAACTATAGGACATCTTGCTAGTTATTCTTAGTCTATGTCAGTTAAGGACTCGTTTCCATTAATTCTGACTCTTCGTTGCACCAGAATGTGATTGTATGGCACCGTTAGAAAGTTTAGGACCTCCCAATACCTCCCCGCAGCTCTTCCTCATGGTACAACAACAACAACAGCGGCGGCGGCGCGGGGAGTGTGCGTCCTCACTCCGGCTTGGTTAGCCGCCATTGAACATGTGCTCCGACGGGGTTACCACGCAGGGGCTCGCTGTCAGCTCCTCGTCAAGGGCGGAGCCCGGTAACCCCCCGCACCCAATAGAAGCGGCGGACCGATTCCATCTGGGGCGGAGCCAACGAGCCGAGGGCGTGTCACTCCCCGCTGAGCATGCGCAGGAAGAGGGAGGTGACGTCAGATGCGCCCTCAGCTTGGAGAGAGAAGACGCCACCTCCGAGCGCTGCAATACCTCCCCGCATCTCTGGACCGGACCGTGTTTGATTCTGCCCCTGAGCCAAGGTGCACCTTGTGCTATCGACTGCCTGTCCTTCCCTGCCATCAATCCCCGTGTAAGTCAGTCTTGTCCCGGTTGTCTGTGGTCTGTCGGGGATAGATAAGACTGTTTAAGTGCCCATCTTTTCTGTGCTTTATCTCTTACCGTGTAATCTACCCCTTTTCTGCATCACCAATTATATCCTCCTCCGGAGGTCTTGAGAACTGTACCCCTTGTGTCGTTTCATTTATCCCAGCCGTTGTGTCCTTTCCTTCATTGATTTAGCATAGCGCGATTTAGTCAACGTCGGGTGGAATCGGGTAAACTGTGCGAACACGGCGGCCATTCCGCTCGGCCCATCATAACATCTTAATAAGTCGTGTCCGTAACAATATATATATATATATATATATATATATATATATATATATATATATATATATATATATATATATATATATATATATATATATATATATATATATATATATATATATATTGTTGCGGATCTCGGGTTACGGCGCTCCCCTTACCGAGGGGGGGTTAATCCCCTCGTCTATTTAGCTGGCCATCCGAGTCCTTTTTTTTTTTCTTTTTTTTTGTATACAAGATCGAGGCTCGTGAAAGAGCGAACATTAATCACACAAAAAGACAAACTGACACATAAAACAAATAACATCGGGAGCGGTAGACAAGATGGGGAGAGAGGAGGAAGGACACAAACACAACATTTGAGAGCAGGGACCGAGAGACATGGAGACATCGAGAGATCTGTGGGAGGGAGAGGGCTTTGGGGGGAGGCATGGGAAGGGGGGGGGTGGGAGAGGTTCTGGGGTGAATTATTTTGGTGAAAAATGTTCTGGGTGAACACATGGACACTGCCAGGACTTCCAGGAAAGAAGTTGGAATTTCAAACAAGGTGGATCTGGGGTGAATTAGAGGGGGTAGAAAAGATCAAGGTTTTGGATGGGGGAAGATAAGAGATGGTGGTGGACAGCTGTTTTAAAGACCTGGAGGGAGGAGTGGGATTGAAGGGAGTGTGGGAGTTTGTTCCAGAGGCGGGAGAAAAGAGGAATGAAAGAGTGAAGGTGAGCAGAGAGCCGAGATTTCGGCAGTTTAACCATCAGAGGGTTGCTGGCAGATCTTGTGCGACCTGTAGGAATATTTGGGGGACAGAGCACAGAGAGAGCTGGGGGAGCAAGGCCGGAGAGGAGTCGGTAGAAGACAGAAAGACCACCTACCTGCCTGCGGTGAGTGAGTGAAAGGCCCTCAGAGATAGCTTCATCGCGGGAGATTCCAATGATTCTGAAAGCTTTGGTTTCAACAGCGTGAAGCCGAGCTAGGTGTGAGGCAGGAGCACCAGCCCAAAGGGGAGAACAGTATTCCATTGAGCTGCGGATGAAAGCCTTGTATGTGGTGAGGAGCTCAGGTGTGCCTAGGAAGGACTTCGCACGATGGAGGATGCCCAGTCGGCGACTGGCTTTGGAGGCCAGCTTGGAAATGTGGTTTTCCCAAGAAAGATCATGGCAGATAGTGAGACCCAAAAGCTTGAGCGACAGAACTTCTTGGAGAGGATTGTTGAGAAAGTAGATGGGAGGGTTGTCCAGTCGGTCTTTTCGGAGAGACATCGTAAGAGTGTGAGATTTGTCAGGATTGAAAGACATGTTCCACTTGTTTGACCAGTCTGTGATTTTGTCCAGGTCTTCAGAGAGTTAGGAGGCTGCAGACTGCCGATCTGAGGGAAGAGGAATGGAGCGGCAGAGAGTGGAGTCATCAGCAAAGAGATAGAGAGGATTTTCCAGAGAGTCGGAGAGATCATTGATAAAGACCAGAAAAAGCACAGGGCCCAGCACACTGCCTTGGGGAACTCTAGCCTGAACAGGAAGGGGAGATGAGAGAAATCCATTCAGGGCCACACGTTGACTACCACCAGAGAGGAAGTCCGCAAGCCATGCATGGAGATTTCCATGGATACCATAGGAGGAGAGTTTGGTGAGCAGAGCTGGGTGCCAGACCGTATCGAAGGCACGTGATATGTCAAGGGAGACAGCTCTGATTTCCTGTTTGGCATTGAGGACCTCCATCCATTGATGAGACAGCAGAAGCAGCATGTCCAGAGTAGAGTGACCTGGTCTGAAACCAAATTGATGATCAGAGATCAAGCCATTGGAGAAGAGGAAAGATTTCATATCCGAAGCAATGATGGATTCCATGGCTTTGCTGATAATTTAGAGCAGGCTGATTGGTCTGTAGTTGCAAGGATCTGTTTTTGCACCTTTTTTGTGTAAAGCGGTAATGTTTGCTGATTTCCAGGATGCTGGCAGATGACCTTGAGCAAAAGATAGGGTGAAAAGAACAGAGAGAGGGTGAGATAGAGCGGCAGAGCAGGATTTTAGGACCCATGGGCTGATGTCGTCTGGTCCAGTTGCAGAATCAGAGTCGAGGTTAGACAAAAACTCCTCCACCTTGTCAGGAGAGAAGGACACAGAGTCCAGGAGCAGTTGGGTTCGACTGGGAAAGGTGGGAACAGAGAGAGATTGGTTTGGGACTAAAGATTTTGAGGCAAACACAGAGTTGAGGCATTCGGCTTTGTCACGTGCGATGTCAACTCTGTGGCCATTTGAGGTAAGGGAGGGGATGGAGGGGGAACAAACACCAGAAACGGATTTGACCAGACGCCACCAGGATTTGGAGGAAGGAGACAGGTTTGAGAGTTCATTCTTGAGTGAGGAGAGATAGTGCTTCCTGGCACTCCTGAGGGTAGACACACACTTGTTCAGAGCTTGGTGGAAGGAACTGAGATTGCCTTCAGTTGGATTAGCCTTCCAAGAGGCAAAGGCAAGTTGTTTCAGGGCAACTGCTTCACCACAAGATTCAGTGTACCATGGACGGGAGGAAGGGTAAGACAACTGAAGACGAGATGGGATAAATCTGTGCATGAGAGAGAGCAGTTTGCTTTGGAAGAATTCCCAGGAAGAATTGATGTCAGAGGCAGTGGAGATGGGAGACCAATCCAGACGATTGATGGCTGCTTGAAGACCGTCCCAGTCGGCCTGAGTGAAATGCCAGACTCGTCGACGCTGAGGAGGCTCTCCGAGAATGGCCAGAGAGATGTCCACTTTGACAAGCACATGATCAGAAGAACCGATTGGAGCAGAAGAAGAGCAGCAGACATTAGCAGGGAAGTTTGTCATAACCAAGTCTAGAAGAGAAGATACTCCATTGGCTGAGATCCGGGTCGGGAAATTGACAGATTGTGTCAATCCCAGTGAGTCACAGAAGTCCTTTGCTGAGGTGCCATGAGTGGTGAGAGAGGAACATACACCCAACCAGGTGGCATGATGACAGTTGAAGTCAACACATATGAGGAAGAGAGAGTTGGGATGAGTGGATAAAAGTTGGTCCATGTTGTCAGACAGTGAAATGTAAATGGAGTCATCACTGTTTGGGGGATGGTACAGAACACATATGAAGTGGGGAGGAGGCAGCTTTGATGAGGAGGGGGGAGGAGGGAGAATTGGAGAGGGATGGTATGGGGGGAGATTTGAATGGGAGCGGTTGGGGGGGAGCTTTGAAGGGGAGGAGTGAGGGGGAAGTTTAGGAGGGGAGGGGCATGGGGGGAGTTTAGGAGGGGAGGGGCAAGGGGGGAGTTTAGGAGTGGAGGGGCAAGGGGGGATTTGGAGGGGAGGGGCAAGGGGGGAGTTTAGGAGGGGCAAGGGCAAGGGGGGGAGTTCAGGAGTGGAGGGGTAAGGGGGGAGTTTAGGAGTGTAGGTGCAAGGGGGGGGATTTGGAGGGTAAGGGCAAGAGGGGAGTTTAGAAAGTGGATGATTAATGAAAGACGAACATTGATAACAAATTGGGTTTGTTGTGATTTTCAAGTTAGCAATCCGATTCAGAACGATGGAGGAGGGGTGGAATGAATGTGAATTTAGACCATGTAGTGAGGGAGACGTAAAAGAGATTGAATTTTTTTTTTTTGACGTGGAATGAGTTGGAGAGGAAATTGAGAAAAGCCTTTTAAATAGGAGGAAAAACAGCGTGTTGTAATATACCACTGAATAAAACAATGAAGGGGAAAGGTTAAACATATTTAAATATTATTGAAACAGAACCGTAAACAATCTTATATGCACAAAGTACCAACGGGGGGAGAACCGAGAGGGGCCACCACGAGTCACGTGAACAGGGCAAAAGGTGGATGGCAAGGAGATAATGGGGGCGGGGCGAACAGCACACCTGGACAGAAAGTACAGGATGAGACAACAGCACACGTGGAGAAAGGAAAATAAATGTTTTTGGTTGTTTTTTTTGTTTTTTTTGGGGGGGGGGTGGGGATTTAAAACGTTAAACAAAGAGTATTATGTTCGGGATAGAAGGGAAAAAACTAAGAGCCAACCAAACACAATGTAGGGGACTTAAGTTAACAAACACCGACGGGGGTACAAGGCTGCACACGCGGAGCAGAACACGATTAATTAATTACGAGTTACAGGAAATTCTAACCAAAACTAACGATAAACAAACAATCATGCATTGATGATAAAATAACGAGTTGAAATTTGACAAACACACGAATGAAAAAATAACTGCTTTGGATGCCCGGAGAGAACCAAGCCTCAAGGTCGGAAGCTTCAACAACTAGGCCGCGTGGCGTGAAATACTCGACTATTTTTTACAGGTATGAAAGATTAACACCGATAAATCTCCGAAGGACACGCAAAAGGTACACACATGTAAGATAAATACAGTTTCGACAAAAATACAAATGTGACAATTACTTAACTCCGAGCGTGCGTGAAGATCGTGGAACAGCTTCGAAAAACTGTGACCGCCCGGACAAGATCTCACGAGATCTCCATCGCGAGATCTCCTAGAAGATATCGCGCTCCTTTGTGGGGTTGAGGTTGACCAGGGTGACTGGTCAACGGGTTCCCAGATACCTTTGCCCCCCTCTCCGCAAAGACCAGGGTGACTGGTCAACGGGTTCCCAGATACCTTTGCCCCCCTCTCCGCAAAGCAGGGCGATACTTCTGCTCGAGCCACGGACAAGATGGAAAATTGCCGAGCGGTTTACCAATCCGAAGCTCGAGCCGTTAGCAATAAAACTAACCCGATCCTGAGCATTGGCCAAATCGTGCCACGTATATCAATGGAGAAATCACTAAAGCGACCGGATGAGAGGAAACCCAAAGAATAAGAAGGGAGAACACAGGTTTATTAATTATGTACAAAACCAAAACCAAGGAAGAAACGAAAGGGTATGTACAGGGAAGAAGAAGAAGCAGATACACAGGGCAAACCTTATACACTCTTAATTATCACTCCCAGGACAGAACAAACACACTTACACGAAAAGGGTGGTGGTGGTGGTGGTGGGAAGGAAGAGAAGGGTCCGGGCAGGTGGTAGGCGTCGAGGTCCTGCTCCGCTCCGGTCCACGCTCCGGGTGTTCACTCGTACCGCGGCAAGCGGCCGGCAGCTTCGCGTGGCGCTTAACGTGAGCAGACAATTATATCGTGGGGTGGAAGACTGGGATGTGGCGTACGCAACAAATTGTCCCTTAGCCTTCGCCAGTTGTGTGCCTCAAATAGTTCATAAATGGCAAGCAAGGACTCCTTTCAAATCGTTCTCCCGGGCACCTCTCTTCTCTCACTCATCTGGCTCATCCCCCGCATCTCCCGCATCTCCCGAAGTAGTCCCACGCACCCGCTTATATTGCCCACTCGCATATCAAGCCGCTTGCCTTTTGGATCCGCCTACCGGTGAGCTGGCCTCGGCTCTGAGTGGTCACGACCGCTCACCGGTCCGCCCCTTGATGGGGTGTTGAGGGGCCACGCCTTCGTTCTTGGCGCTCCGCCCTTCCTCTCCAGCTTGACCACATGCGTAATGGCAGCTGAGCCAGGCAGCGAATGCTACTGGCAAGCAAGGGAGCCCAATTTGGAGGAGGGCTACGCCGCAATATGAATAGGATTGGAAAAAGGGGCCTAGGTTATTTGATTAATGCAACGCAGAGTCAAACTATTGGGAACAGATCCTTACCTGAAACACATACCAATGAAATAACTAAAGAAGATCCTATGGTGTGCTACGTGTTGCTCGTGGCCTAACTAGGGTGCGACCTTTGACCTTTTACACCAAAATGGGAATATTTACAGGGGATTATTTATAAGGGATATTGCAATATTTACAGAGTGGAGGGTTCTAAAAAACCACAACTATATATATATATATATATATATATATATATATATATATATATATATATATATATATATATATATATACACACACACACACACTCACACACACACACACACAAACAAACACACAAACACACTTACACACATACACAAACATATACACACACACACGTACACATATATACACACACATATACACACACAAACATACTGTCGCGCGACTCCCGGTTAACACCAGAAGCCGCAGAAGACCGGAACGGCTTTAATGGAGGCGATAACCAAACACGGATTCGGCTATATGTCGCGCGGGAGGAAGAAGTAAAATGGAAGACTGCGGCAAAAGCTTACCTTCAGCGCACCGACGTAGCTCCGGTCCTGTAGGGGGACTAACTCAATCGGGCACAGGTGTAACAGGGGATGCAAAATAATACAAGGGTTTATTAAAAATAAAAGCAAGGACAGGAAAATATGTGCCGATAATAAAATAAGGTAACTAAATTGGGATCCCACACACCGACTTCAGAAACAAGATGAGGAATGGATTAACAAAATGAATTGTCTCGTCATGGTGTGTAAAATGGTGGGTGTGGCCTTATCTGTCCCTCGTCTTGTCCGCCGTCCAACACGGCTCCGTTCGGCCCCGATGCACCCATGAGGTCCCTCGCTCCAGCACCACAGTACCGAGCACCGCCCCAAGCACAAGCACCGCTCCAAGCACCAGCACCACAAAGTCCCACAGCAGGAAAAGCACCGCGTGTCCAACGCAGGCTAGCGGCTCCAGGCGAGGTCAAAAAGCAAGTGAACTCCACTCGGGCTATGACTCAACTCGGGCTGCACAAGACGAAGAAGAGTGCCTAATAGCGAGCTGCGCAAAACAAGAGCACGAACCGCTAGAGACTGTCAGAGCAAGAGCGAATGACGTCCAAAACCCAAGAGAGCAACTCAGCAACGCAACTCAACCTCTCTCTCTCTCAACCTCAACCTCTCTCTCTCTCTCTCTCTCTCTCTCTCTCTCTCTCTCTCTCTCTCTCTCCTCCCACTTTGCACAGCTGCCGCTCGCTTAGCACGCACGTGCGATTGCCAGGTCTGTTGCTCAGTCACTGGCGGTACGTGCTGTGTCTCGTGTTGCTTTTTCCTTTCTTCCTACCTTTTGGTCCTTTCTGCTGTCCGAGTGTCGGTGTCCCTTTCTATCGTCTTGTCTACTGAGCGAGAGAAGGAGAGACAGCGCGGTTAGAGTTATCCACTTTAGGTGGTTAACGGGATTTATTTATTTATTTCCCAGTTATTGTTGTTGTTGTTTATTTTTCATTTATTTCGGCTTTATAAACCTTTGTACCATTTATTGGTTATTTTTTTCGTTTAGTTACTTCAAATGGCTAGCAAGAATAGTCGAAGTAATGCCGGTCGTGACGCCGATGAGGGGTTAACAGATGAACACGGCATGTGTTTTGTCCCACCGGAAGATGTCTCGCTGGAGGAGACGCTCCTCGCAATCGGAGGATTGATCGGTTGTGAGAACATACGGGCAGCGTCCCGAATGCACCACAAGGTGGTTGTCTTCGTTTCACGTGTCCGTTTCGCGCGCATCGTCGTGCAGAACGGACTCACCTTGGGCAATGACCAGTTTGTTCCGGTTTCGCCATGGAACACTCCGGCCTCGAAGGTAATACTATCAAACGTTCTACCGACGCTGTCTAATGAGGAAATTCTTCAGAAGCTCGGTCAGTACGGTACTGTGGTGTCGAGAATTATCCAAGCCTCCATTCGCACCACAGACGGGAAGCTTAAGCATATCGAAACGTTTAGACGGTTTTGTTATGTTGTTTTGAAGGATGGTTTGACGCAATTGAATGTCTCTCTCGTTTTTAAGTCGTCAAAACGTGAGCACAGGATTTTTGCGGCAACGGAGAGGTTGATTTGTTACGGGTGTGGTGTACATGGACACACTCGGCAGTATTGTCCTGATGGGGAGAAAACGTATGCCACAGCAGCCGGACCACCTCCCCCCGTGACCACTACGGATGATTCTATAGATGTTTCGCCTTCAGTGCGGGAATCTACATCGGACCATCAAGGTACGGCTAAGAGTGGTGCTGATGAGACCCATACGGATGTGCTTCGTGGAAGCGATGAGTCATCCAGTACAGCTGGCCATCGTGCAAACGATGAGTCAGCAAATGTAAGGGAGAAGCCTCTACCTGTAGAGGGAATGTTTTGTGAGGAGCAGCAGATTGTAGATGCGGCGTCTCGGAAAAATTTGAAACGGTCACTTGTAAGTGCGAGGAATGAGGACAAAGGTGTTAAAGTGTTGGTGGTGCAGACAGGAAGCAGTTTAAACGATTCAGACAGTCCTCCACATGAAGATCAGCAAGGTGGTGAGACTATGGCTGACATGATACCACCTGCTCAGGATGAAGGGGAACTTTTTCCTGAAGGTTGTAAATCAACCTGCGAAACCGAACAGCCTACTGATGACCATATCAATTCTAATGGGGAATGCAAAATACCCATTACTACTAATAACGACTCCTCCCCCCCCATTGCAATGATGCATGAGGATGAAGAGGATGAAGAACCTAAGGTAGATGGGGATGGAACAGGTGTTTCTGTACAGGTTCAGGAGGAACTCGTTACTAGCGTCACGGAGGGAATTCTAACTACAGAGACACTGATCGGCCATGAGGAACCAGTGGCAATGGTTGACAGGGCCCCCCCCCCCCCCCCCTCAGGAGGAAGAGCAGCCTTTGGAGATCTCAAAAGAAAATATTGTCAGATTTTTGAAGGAAACTTTCAGACAAAGGCATGTACGAATTAAGGATCATTTTCCTAATATCCAGGCCTTCCTTGCAGCCGCAAAACCTTTGCTGCAAAGGAGTGAGCATGTGGAAATCTCCGAACCTGAATTTCAGCGGCTGAGGAAATCCATCACGAAGGCAAACAAGGAATTAATTGAGGAAGAGGACTTCACCCCCTAGAAGAATCAACCATGGAACTAAATGTTGTATCCTTAAATATAAATGGGGGTCGTGCCCCCTTACGGAGGGTGCAAACCATTCAAGCGGTTGTAAAAGAAAAGGCTGACATTATTCTCTTACAAGAGACCCACGATACTAGTGCTCAAGTAGCCGATTGGGGGAAACTTTTTAAAGGGCAATGGTGGCTAAGTGGGTTCCCTACACCTCGGGCCGGTGTTGCCATTTGCCTAAGTCACAAGATTTGTGCTCAACAGGTTTCATTTAAAGAAATCTATAAAGGGCATTTGATCTCCGTAGATTTTCTTTATAATACCCAAAAGATTATCGTAGTGAATGTTTATGCACCGTGTGACCCAATGGAGAGAAAAATTTTCTTTTCCACTCTGCGGGATTTTGTAAAAACTCTGGACCCAACAGCCTTTATCTGTATCGCGGGAGATTTTAATTGCACAATTTGTCCGTCAATTGATAGGAATGGTCATGAGCCTCATGTTGCCTCTACGAAAGCTCTAGAGGACACCATCAACATCTTTCGGTTTAAGGATGTGTGGAGATCACAACACCCACTCTCACGCTGTTATACATGGTGTAGATGCAATGATGGTATTATGTCAATGGCAAGGCTGGACAGATTCTATGTGAACAAGCCAATGTTGAATGTGGTGTCTGTCTCCAAAATTTTACCAACTGGATTCACAGACCACAGTTTAATCTCAATGTCCTTTAAGTTACCCTTTCCACCCAGTGGTAGTGCTTACTGGTCTTTGAATACTCGTCTCTTACATGACAAGGAATTTAATGAGGCCTTTCACGTCGTGTGGGAGAAAATTCGCTCCTCCAGACCTGAATATGATAGTCTCCGGCTGTGGTGGGACATTGCAAAATCCCAAATTAAGAATTTCTGTCAACAATATAGTGCATACACCACCAAAATCCAATCAATATCAATAGATCAGTTAAAATCTGAAATTATATCGTTAGAACAGAATGTTGATGAGGTTGGGAGAGGTGCACGTGACCAACTAATATGGGCAAAGAAAGCAGTGCTGGAGGAAGCGGTACGGCAACGGGCGATGGGTGCCTTGGTCCGAATGCGAATGAGCTATTTAACTCTGGACATGCCAAACAAAGAGTTCTTTAAGTTAGAGTCTTCCCTCAAAAGGTCACAACAAATTCATACTTTACTCACTCCCAATGGGTCGCTGGTGACCTCTCAGCAGGCGATCAGGTGTACTCTGAAAGGGTTCTATTCTAACTTGTATTCTCCTCAGAACGTGGACAATGAGGTGATACGAGAGTTAACTGCTGGGCTTCCGAGTGTCGAGGAGGATGAGCGATGCATGCTCGATTCCCCAATTTCGGCTGTTGAACTTGAAGCAGCTGTGCGGAGCCTGAAAGATGGGAAAGCTTCTGGAATAGATGGCCTGCCCACAGAATTCTACAAGACCTTCTGGGCCCTTGTGGGACCTGACTTACTCGATGTACTCGATGAAAGCATACGTGTCGGAGAACTTCCAATGTCTTGTAGACGAGCAGTCGTTTGTTTGCTACCAAAAGCTGGGAATCTTCAACTGGTTGATAACTGGCGACCTGTCTCCTTATTGTGTGTTGATTACAAGATTTTCTCTAAAGTACTTGCTAATCGTATGAAGACTGTGATCAGTTCAGTTATACACCCGGACCAGACCTACTGTGTGCCTGGAAAATCTATTTATGATAATATTTTTTTGGTAAGAGATATTATTTCATGCAATAAGTTCCTGCGTGACGATTTTGGGTTGCTGTTTCTTGATCAAACTAAGGCCTTCGATCGTGTTGACCACAAGTACCTTTTTTCTGTCCTGAAAGGAATGGGGTTTGGTGAAACTTTCACCTCTTATGTGAAACTCCTGTATACTAATACTCAATGTATGATGAAGATCAACAATAGGTTATGCTCTCCCTTTCCTTTCCAACGGGGTATTCGCCAAGGTTGCCCCCTCTCTGGGCTTCTATATATAGTCGCCCTTGAACCACTCCTTCGGTCTATTAGACAGCAAATACCTCAGGGAATGCGAAGTATAGAAGGAGCAGAATTTGTGCAGACGGCTTATGCTGATGATGTCTGTGTTTTGATTAGAAGCTCCAATGATGTCTCTGCTTTACAACGTTGTATGCGAGATTTCTCTGCAGCCTCTTCCGGTGGGATCAATTGGAATAAAAGTACAGCATTATGGTGTGGCAAAGGCAATCTCTCTTGTGTATCACCACCCTCACTCCCACACAACCTGGTCTGGAGAACGGACGGGGTTAAATATCTTGGAGTGCATATCGGTAATCGTGAAACAGAAATGAAAAATTGGGAAGGAGTGTTGGAGCAAATTACGCACAGATTGAAAGCATGGGAAGGACTGCTGAGGTCCATCTCCTATCGAGGCCGTACCCTTGTCATAAACAATCTGGTTGCAACAAAATTATGGCACAGAATTATTGCTTTACAGCCATCAAACCAACTAATTATGGCTACTCAGCGAATGCTAGTAAACTTCTTTTGGAGTGGCTACCATTGGCTGAGGCCTGAGATATTGTACTACCCCCGGAAGGAAGGTGGCCAGGGCATTGTTGATATCTCTGGTCGGGTTGTGACCTTTCGGCTGCAGTCTCTGCAGAGACTACTGTTCGCTGAACAGCTGCCCTGGCGGCCCTTTGCATTTTTTCTGTTACAACAGGCTGGTAGACTGAGATATGATCGGCAGCTTCTTTTGATAGACCTCGAGCATATAAATTTTGCCTCTCTTCCGAGATTCTATCAGAGTTTATTGGACACTTGGAAAAGGTTTGACGTCCACCGCTTCCTTGAGGGCTATAATTGTCGAATGTTCCTTCAAGAACCCCTTTTCTTCAATAACTTTTTTCCTGGTATCCCTCATAGCCATGCCCTGAGTAAAAAATTTATCCAAGGAGGGATTAACAAAGTATGTGATCTGAGAGATTCATCTGGAGTTAAGTGGAAACCTGCTGGTTTGGTGGCAACCTCAGTTGGATCTCGGTCTGTCCGACTTGTAGACCAAGTTGTACGTATAGTCATAAGAAAATTTAGACAGCTAAACATCGGCTGGGAAGGTGTTGGTAACATTGAGGACTTTCGGTTAGGTTTCCCTGAAATCAAAGTGCTCCTTTCGTCTTCTCTTCAGCCGGAGATTGAACATACCCCCCCTTTTCATCTTGTAACTAAGATTGGAATCCGTGATCTCTCTCGACAAAATAAGAATGTACCCCTCTCTGGGAGAACACGAGTAGCTTTGTGGTCAGAGCGGTTAGGGTTGGGGTCTCCCTCTACCCCCCTTTGGCCTCACATGTACACCTTACCAATACATGGTGTGCTAGCGGACATACAATGGAGGTTAGCACACTGGGCGCTTCCCTCCAATATTTTTGTCCACCGTATTAACAGCTCACTGCCGGAAACTTGTCCTTTCTGTGACCAGAAGGAGGATTTGTTTCATGCTTATGTACAGTGTCGTAGACTGACATCGCTTTTCTTGTTCCTTGAATATCTTTTTTCACCAATTGTCCTTCCCTTTCAATATGCACATGTTTATATTTGGTGTGTCTTTCAGGCCCACATGTAGGGATGTGGGTGTTCTTCTCAATTTTTTGGTTGCTGTTGCAAAATATGCGATATATAAATCTCGGAAAATTAAAATAGATAACGGCTATGGCTCTGAGGCTATTTCTATTTTTAAAGGGTTTGTCTCAACACGACTCAAGCTAGAATTTGATTTCTTTGTCAGTAATGGAAACGTCCAACTTTTTGAGAGAAAGTGGTGTATTGGCAATGTTCTGTGCTCAGTCGATGATTCAAAAGTGGTAATTACTTTATAATTCCTGATTGATTTGACTTTTTTCTTTGGAACTGATTGCTTGCATATATGTTTCTTCCTGTGTCCTTGAATACATTTCTCTCTCTCTCTCTTAGTTTTTTCGCCTAATTTGCTCAATATATATTTTTTGTATATTTGCTGGTTTCTTTTAAATACCCTTTGCTCTTTTTGTGGTGCCTTCATGATGCTTATGCAATTTCTTTAAACTAGATGCTGTGTTTTTTTTTTTTTTTTTTTTTTTTTTTTTTTTTTTTACAACTGCTTTGTGAAATGTGTTTTTTTTACAACTGCTTGTGAAATGGCTTTACATTGTTTATAATAAAAGGACACAAAAGTCAAGTCTCTCTCTCTCTCTCTCTCTCCCTCTCTCCCTCTCTCGCGCCCCCTGCTGGCCGTTCGTGTGTTGGGCGTGGCAAGATGGCGTGCACTGGTGTTCGTGTGCTGTAGCTCCGTGCTTGTGTTGTGTTGTCCCCCCCCCCCCCATTCCTTCCTTTCCCATCGCGCCTTTGTCGTGTCCTTCTTTACCACCTGTGCCCCTTTCCCTCCCTTGAGACAGAGAGAGTGAGAGAAGAGCCCAAAGGTGAGAGCAGACCCGTTCGGTTCAGTTTACCTGCTCCGTCGGTGCTGTTTACCTTACTCGCGTCGTGTGAACTTTATTATTCATTATTTCATTTCGACTTTATTTATTTTGTGTCCTTTCCGCCTGGTCAAGGTGGAAAGGTGAGACATCGCCGTTATGGCGAGTGTTCGTGCACGGCAGGAAGGGTTTGAAACCCTAACAAGGAAGCATGCTTTCGTGTGTGTCCCTCCCGAAGGTGTTCCTACCGAG
This sequence comes from Myxine glutinosa, assembly GCF_964187855.1. NCBI lineage: Eukaryota > Metazoa > Chordata > Myxini > Myxiniformes > Myxinidae > Myxine > Myxine glutinosa. The sequence goes on along the minus strand of NC_136272.1, from coordinate 67,105,394 downwards.
GACATTATCCTAGCTGTAGGGAATGTTATCGGCGATGAAAATGTCCGCGCCGCGTCGCGGATGAACCAAAAGTTTGTTGTTTTCGTGTCGGACGAGAAGTTCGTGCATGATGTTGTTAGTACCGGTCTGTCATTGAAAGGTGAGCAGTTCGTCATGGTTTCCCCGATGGACACACCGGCGATTAAAGTTATTATTTCAAATGTCGCTCCGTTTATCACAGATGATAAGTTAATGGCTGTTCTGACCCGGTATGGAACTGTTGTTTCCCGAATCTCGATGATTCCCCTGGGATGTCGGGATGAACGAATGAAACATGTTATGAGTTTCCGGAGACAAGTATTCATGGTGCTTCCTGATCGCGGCGACGATACAGGACTAAACATCTCGTTTAAAATTTCGGTAAATGATCGTCAATATCAAATGTACGCTTCGTCAGGCACCTTAACGTGCTTCCTTTGTGGAGCCTTCGGACACGTTAAAAGGTTTTGTCCCAAAGCATCTTGTACGAAGTGCGGCAAATTGGGACACACCAATGTGGGCTGTAAAAAAGAAAACACCCCGACCGTGCTTCCTCATGCCTCGACCGTGCTTCCTCACGCCTCGACCGTGCTTCCTCACGCCTCGACCGTGCTTCCTCACGCCTCGACCGTGCTTCCTCACGCCTCGACCGTGCTCCCTCACGCCTCGACCGTGCTTCCTCACGCCTCGACCGTGCTTCCTCACGCCTCGACCGTGCTTCCTCACGCCTCGACCGTGCTTCCTCACGCCTCGACTGTGCTTCCTCACGCCTCGACCGTGCTCCCCGACGCTCAAACCGTGCTTCCTGGCGCTCAAACCGTGCTACCTGAAGCCCCGACCGTGCTTCCCGACGCCCCGACTGTGCTTCCTGATGTCCCAACTGTGCTTCCCGAGGTCCCGACTACGCTTCCCGAAGCCCCAACCGTGCTACCTGAAGCCCCAACCGTGCTACCCGAAGCCCCAACCGTGCTTCCCGAAGCCCCGACTGTGCTTCCCGACGCCACGACTGTGCTTCCCGACGCCCCGACCGTGCTTCCCGACGCCCCGGTGCTACCCAAACCCAGTGAGATGGCACTTGGTGATGCTAGTACTGCTGGCGAACCCATGAATGAAGAACTTGTCATACTGACCAAAAAACGGAAAGCACCACTAACAAATAGCCCCGATGGTGCGATAAAGAAGGCTGTCTTGGGCAGAGACACTGTCTCTGCAAAAGAGGGCAAAACGTTTACAGCAAACGAAAATATCGAACGCCAAAGTGGAAAAGAGGATGTTACTGATTTCCCAGGCTCTGAGAATAAAGCCTACATTGATCCGAACAATGCGGCCATTTTTGAGCCTGAACGCGAAGCCCTACCGGTTCCCCCTCCAGTAGCTGAGCGGACTGGTGACCAAACAAATTGCTCTGTCTTACAAACAGAAATCGTAACCCCGGCTACGCAGAGATCTGCAGCCATTTGCCAAAGCACACATACAGAAAGTAAGCACCAGTCTCCTCGTGAGTGTGTACCAGAGTACCCAAAGAAATCTCAGGATATGCATCCAGAGGAGCTCGTGAGAGCTGCAAGTAAAGCCCAAGATCCAGGTGGGACATTATCAGACCTGTCAGAGTCTGAGGACGAGGTGGAAGTGACTGAGCTGTCACAGTCATCAGCATCTCAGTCACAGATACCCCCCCAACACATCGTGTCGTTTCTAGCCGAAACGTACAGACAGCGTAACATAGTCATTAAAGACTATTTTGCCGATTTGGTTGCATTCATCCACACTGCAAAATCCATAATTAAAACGCCTGAACAATTTGACCTGAATAAGTCACAATACCACAGGTTAAGAAAATTCATCACACGTGCAGGTGTAGAGTGTTCCCAGCCACAGGCTGATTTCATCAATACAGGATGAAAACTATAAAACTTGCAACTTTAAATATTAACGGTGGTGGTGCTAGCCACCTCCGCCAGGTTCAAGTAAAAAACATATTTCAACGGAAAAAGGTGGATGTGATCTTACTTCAAGAAACTCACATCACACCAAATGTGGAACATAACTGGCATCAACTTTTTAAGAGCCAATGCTATTTCAGCAATTTATCAGCTTCATCTGCTGGAATCGGCTTCTTGCTGAAGCCAGGCCTCGTGTGTGAGTCATGCCATTTTCAGGAGGTAATAAATGGTCGGCTTAGCTCTCTCAAACTAGTAAGCCATAACTTCCATTACACCATTTTTAATGTGTATGCGCCAAGTGATAGCGTAGAGCGTAAGTCCTTCTTCACCTCAATGATAAATCACTTAAGATCGGTTGATTTTGATCATTGTGTGTGTGTCGGAGGTGATTTCAATTGCACCTTCGACCCATCGGTTGACAGAAACTCTGTCGAACCCCATCCTGAGTCCCATGTACACTTATCCAAATTTTTTAGCACAATGGGCTTCGTTGATGTTTGGCGGTTGCACCACCCAAACACATCCCAGTACACCTGGTGTCGATGCGCCAATAGTCGAGTATCCTTGGCAAGGCTTGACAGATGGTACATCAACGTACCCTTTAAAAATACTGCGGTTTCTTCAAATCTTTTTCCTTCCGTGTTTTCAGACCATTATATGGTAACCCTAAACCTTTCCTTTCCTCAACCCGCAAATAGGAGCGCTTATTGGAAGTTTAATGTTAGACTTCTAGAAGATGGTATGTTTAAAGAAGCCTTTCGTGTTTTCTGGGCAAGTCTAGTAGCAAAGAAATCTTCCTTTTCTTCATCCAGCATATGGTGGGATAACATGAAATCTCAAATTCGGGTTTTTTGTCAATGTTTCCAATCACACAGCACAAACGACAAGCACTTTACAATGGCCCGGTTGGAATTGGATATTCTACAATTGGAGAGTAAATTGGCTCATGAAAACAATGACGCCAATTACCGGTTATTGCTTGTAAAGAAAGCTCTTTTAAGGGAGTTAGTTCAAGAGAAAGCAGCCGGTACATTAATTAGACTTAGAATACAGAATGTAAAATTATCAGACACCCCAAACAAGTCTTTCTTTCATTTAGAATCCTTAAGCAAGCCATCACGGCTAATCTCTTCTGTTTTGGACTCAAGAGGCAACGTTGTTGTCAACGAGGATGATGTTAGACTAAACGTTATTGAATTCTATACAAAACTTTTTGAGGAGCAGACTGTTTGTAATGATACAATGATGGATTTAACCTCTCACCTCCCCTCCCTAACTGAGGCTCAACGGTTGGAGCTTGACCTACCAATCACCCTCCTTGAGCTAACCTGTGCTCTTGCTGCCATGGATTCAGGGAAAGCTCTGGGTATTGACGGTCTACCTCCCGAATTCTTTCTGACATTTTGGGACCTTTTAGGCCCTGAGTTGCTGAATGTTTTGGACACTTCTATACAGACTGGTATAATGCCGCTGAGTCTAAGAAGAGCCGTAGTGTGCTTGCTCCCGAAAACTGAAGATCCCCGACTTTTGGTGAACTGGCAACCGATCTCCCTGCTGTGCACGGACTACAAGCTTTTTTCAAAAGTACTAGCTAATCGACTAAAAAAGGTTATTGGCGATCTAGTACTGCCAGAACAGAGTTACTGTGTTCCTGGAAGATCCATCCATGATAATATTTCTTTAATCAGAGATCTCATTGATGGTAACCGTGTTAAAGAAGACTTTGGAATGATGTCGCTTGATCTTGAAAAGGCATTTGACAGTATCGACCATAAGTTTATGCATCATGTGTTACAGGCATGCGGCCTCGGAGCAAACTTTCGTTCCTACATTTCCTTGCTATACACAGATGTATTTAGTTTAATTAAGATTAATAATGTGCTGGCTCCCCCCATCAAGGTTCGGAGAGGGGTTCGGCAAGGGTGCCCAGTCTCTGGTTTATTGTTTTCTCTTTCTTTAGAGCCTCTTCTCAATCTACTGAGAAAGAAGATTTCTGGAATAGCACTTTCTCCCATGAGTGCACCGCTAACCCTATGTGCTTATGCGGATGACGTCTGCATCTTTGTAAAAGATAAGGATGATATTGATATCCTTGTTGAGTGCCTATCAAAGTTTCACGCTGCCTCCTCTTTAAAAATCAATTGGAACAAGAGCAAGACGTTATGGATACCCTCCCTTTATCGCAACCTTCTTCAGCCTGTACCACAGCCGCCCCCATCCCTCCCCGCAGGGTTGCTGTGGGGAAGTGAGGGAATTAAGTACTTGGGCATATTCCTTGGTTCCCCACAGTATGCTCAGAGAAATTGGGACGGGGTAATTGAGCAAGTGGGAGAAAGATTGAACCGATGGAAAAGGGTTTTACCTAATTTGTCCTTCAAGGGCCGTGTGCTAGTGATCAACAACTTAGATGCCACAATGTTGTGGCATAGGTTCATCTGCCTGCAACCGCCGGAGGCCCTACTCAAAGCACTCCAGGGCAAACTGGTGGACTTCTTCTGGGGAGGCTACCACTGGCTACGACCCAATGTGATATGTCGCCCCTCGGCTGAGGGTGGCCACAACCTCGTCGACATCAAAGCCCGCCTAATGGCCTTCCGGCTGCGGTCCATTCAACGTCTCCTCTACATGGAACATCTGCCAGGCCGGCTCCCTGCACGCCTTGTACTGCAGCGAGCGGGTAGGCTCGGGTACGGGTTTGAACTTTTTCAAATGAACCTCCAACATGTCGACATATCGGTTCTCCCTGCTTTTTACCAAAGCCTCTTAAATGCCTGGCAGAGTCTTTCTGTGAGTCATCAGGCGGACACATATGTAACGAAAATGCTGGCACACGAGCCTTTGTTCTATAACCCTCTCTTTCCCGACATTCCAAAGAGTCGAGATTTTTGCCAACACTTTATAGCAGCTGGTATCGTGAAGGTGCGGCATCTCCGACATGACTCAGGGTATGGTTGGAAATCCGTAAGTGAAATCGCCGACCTGACAGGGATTTGGTCCCATAGGATGATTGCAAAAATTTTGAGGAAAATGATTCAGGTGGGATGGCAACTTGGCCTAACTTGGACTCGAGGTACAGAAGAAGATCTAAATGAGCCGACAGTGCCTAAATTGATTGTTGAACCCATTCAAAACGATTTGCCCCCTGTTAGCGATGGGTCAGCTTTTCCAGACAATGGACAGCAAGGGCATCTACAAGATGTGCCTCAAGCTGTTAAATGGGAACCCTTCGTTAAATGGAGTTACCCGATGGAAAGGATTGTTACCCGGAGGACCCCCCTCCGAACCTATCTGGGAAGCCATGTATAGTGAGCCCACATCCAAAAGAACAGGTGATCTCCAGTGGCGTTTGGCCCACTGGATTGTTCCCTCCAACATGTTTATTAGACATTTTTCTCCTGTATCTGTTTGTTGTCCCTTCTGTACAGTCAATGAGGACTTGTTTCATGCATTCATAGACTGTATCCGATTATTTCCTTTGTTTCATTGGTTGAATTACATTGCACACGAAATGCATGTTACTTTTTCTTTGAGGAATTTCGTCTTTGGTTTTGCTCCTAAACAGAATCCTGTGTCTAAACTGTTTAGTTTCCTAATAGCAACTGCGAAACTTGCTGTTTATTTGACAAGAAAAGACAAACTATCTGGCAAACCGATAGAGCACTGCAATATCATGTTGTGTTTGAATGCATTAGTCTCAGCAAGATTGAAACTGGAATTTACCCTTTCCAACGAGGCCGGAAATTTTCAAAACTTTGTTGATACTTGGTGTGTTGGTGGGTTTTGTGAGGTTAAAGAAAACGAATTTAGAATACTGTTGTGAGATACTGATTGTTTCTTATTTGATGATCATTGGGTGCTTCTTCTTTTTCTTTTTCTTTTTATTGGCATTATTGATTTCATTGCAAAACGTGTATATTGTTACTTTTATATTTTATATTTTTGTAATAAAAGGACTAAAAAGTCAAAGTCTCTCTCTCTCTCTCTCTCTCTCTCTCTCTCTCTCTCTGTCGCCACCTATTGGCCGTCGGTGCGTTGGGTGTAGCGTCATGGCGGCTGTGAGCAACTGCTCTGTGTTTTGGTGAGTCCGTCGTGAGGTTTCCCCCCTCTCCTGCCCTCCCCTGCCCCCCTCCCTCTCCTTTTCCATCCTGTGTGCCTTGGCATTTGTTTTCATCTGTTCTATACATTTGCCTTCGAGAGAGAGAGGATTGAGAGCGGGCCCATTTTGGGTGCGGCCTACTGGCGTTGACGGCGCGTTGTAAGCCATTTCTGTGCTTATAATGCACGTTTATTTTTTACTTTAGTTCGTTTATTTAGGTTTGATACCCTCTTGTCCGGCTCGGACAAGCGGGGGGAAGGAGGGGGGGTATTTTCGCCGGAATGGCGAATGCACGCTCTCGTCGCGATGACTTTGAAGGCTTAACCAGGAAGCACGCGTTTGTGTGCGTGCCTCCGGATGGAGTCCCTGTCGAGGACATCATCCTCGCTGTGGGGAGCATTGTTGGAGATGAAAATATACGTGCAGCTTCGCGTATGAACCAGAAAGTGGTGGTGTTCGTTTCGGACGAGGAACTCGTCCATGACGTGGTAAGTGCGGGAATAACCACGGAAAGCGGTCACTTTATGATGGCGTCACCGCTATTAACTCCCGCGACGAGAGTGGTTATTTCCAACGTACCACCATTTATCCCAAATGACAAGTTAATGACCGTGCTATCACGGTACGGTAAAATGGTATCGAGGATTTCAACAATCCCTCTTGGGTGTCAGAATGAACGTGTTAAGCACGTAATGAACTTCCGCAGACAGGTGTATATGGTCCTCCCAGACCGTGGGGACGACACAGGCCTCAACATCGCTTTCAAAATTAATTTTGAAGAGGCAAATTTCCAGCTATACGCATCGTCCACCACCTTAACATGCTTTCAGTGTGGAGCGTATGGACATTTAAAACGTTCTTGTCCCAAAGCCTCGTGTGTCAGGTGTGGCAAGACAGGTCACACTGCCATAGTTTGTAAGGAGGAGGTTGCTCTGCTAATGAATACGCCCAGTGGGAGGGAGGTTAACGCTGCTCCATTAATGAATACTCCCAGTGGGAGGGAGGTTAACGTTGCTCCACTAATTGAGATTCCCAGTGGGGGGGAGGTTAACGCATTGCCACCGCTTAAAATTCCTAATGAGGGCGAATCCAGTGTTCCAAGCGTGAACGTATTGATTCCTCCTCAGCAAAATGTTGAAATGGACACTGATAGTAAAGTGGGGACGAGTAAACGAAGGGCTCCGGATGATAGTGACTCATCTGGAGCAGGTAAAAAGGTTGTGCTCGATTTGCAGGCTGTTGGTGGAAAAACTCTTCAGGATGCACCTGGAATCTCTCTGCAAAGCATGGACCAAATAAATAAAGAGGAAAACCCAGAAAAGAGCATCAGGGTTCAGCCGCTAAAACAACGCGCTTCCATTACTCACACAGACGACGTTAATGATGTAAATAATTCAGGCCACGATACCGTGAATGGTGCATCATTGATCCAAGCGAATGTCGCCGAACAGGCTGACATCCATAGTAAATCTGCCAATACAGCAGATAAGGGTGGAAACATAAATCCACAGGAATGTGGGAATAATGATTTCATGCCAATTGAGGAAATCAGTAATCAATGTGCTGATGTTTCCCAAACACAGCACAGCGTGGACCCCCCAGACAAGGGAAGGCTAGGTTGCATAGCAGGAGAAGAAAACGGTATTGACCCAGACCCCATTGGACCACTTTCTGATTTATCAGAATCGGAAGAGGAGGTGGAGGTAACAGCATTATCACAAATAATGGCAGATCAACCCCCAACCCCTCCCCATATTGTTCTCTCATTCCTCAATGAAACGTATAGACAGCGAAATGTCATCATTGGGGATCATTTCCCTGATTTGGCTCCCTTTATTCAGGCTGCAAAACTAGTCATTAAAAAATCTGAGGAACTAAACCTAACAAAATCGCAGTTTCATCGACTAAAGAAAATCATAACAAAGGCAAAGAGTGAGTACTCACAGTGTCAGACAAAATTTACTAATGAGTGATGAAGACGCTTAATCTTGCAACACTCAATATAAATGGTGGTGGGGCCAGTCACGTCCGCCAGATCCAAGTGAATAGTTTATTCAAACGGAAACAAGTTGATGTAATATTACTGCAAGAAACTCATATTATTGAGAAGGTTGAACATGACTGGTGCAGCATGTTCAAAGGTAAATGTTTCTTCAGTAATATGTCATCTGTATCTGCTGGAGTGGGGTTTTTGTTAAAACCAGGACTTGTACCTGAATCATGCCTCTTTCAGGAGGTGATTCGGGGACGTTTTGCCTCCCTAGAATTGGTGATCAATAGCCTGAAGCTTATTATTTTTAATGTATATGCACCAAGTGAGAGTACTGACCGTAAAGCCTTCTTTACTGAAGTGATAAACCATTTAAATTTGTTTGACCCAAATCAGTGCATATGCATGGGGGGAGATTTCAATTGTACGCTAGAGCCCAAAATAGACAGAAATTCACCGGAACCACATCCCGAGTCCCATGGTGACCTCTCCCAGTTTCTTTCAGGTGGGGCTTTTTTGGATGTATGGCGATTGATGCACCCAAATGACCGGCAGTTTACATGGTGTCGATGCTCCAATGGCCAAGTATCCTTAGCGAGGCTTGACCGCTGGTACATCACCCCACGATTAAGGAATATTGTAACCTCCTCAACTATTACCCCTTCCATCTTCTCTGACCACCACATGGTCACGATGGGCCTATCTTTCCCTCAATTCAAACGGAGGAGCGCCTATTGGAAATTCAATACAAGTCTTTTGGATGATACCCTGTTTAAGGAAGCCTTTCGCATCCTATGGATAGCTATAGTTGGAAAAAAGCCCCTCTTTGCTTCCACTAACCTTTGGTGGGATAATATGAAAACTCATATACGACTGTTTTGTCAACAGTTTAATTCCCACATCACTCATGAAAGTCAAATCACATTGGCACGGTTGGAAACCGAAATTCTAAAACTGCAAAACAAAATGGCAGAGCAAGAAAATGAGACAAATTATAAATTGCTCCTTGAAAAAAGGACCCAACTCCGGGAACTATTACAGGAGAAGGCTGCAGGACTACTAGTTAGACTGAGAGTAAAAAGCATTAAAGTATCGGATAGTCCTAGCAAAGCCTTCTTTCACTTAGAAGCTGAAGCGAAGCCTCCCCGGCTTATTTTATCAGTTAAGGACCCCAGTGGGAATGAAATTACAAGTTCTGATGGGGTAAAAATCACTATTAGAAAGTATTATTCTGAACTATTTGCTAAAAAAGATATATATGAGGATAAAATAAAATGTTTTACCTCCCATCTCCCAACCCTAACTGAGATTCAACGCCTGGAGCTGGATGTGCCTTTAAGCCTTGATGAGTTACAGCGTGCCCTGGTTGGAATGGAATCTGGAAAGGCTCCGGGAATTGATGGCCTGCCAGCTGAGTTTTACATGGAATTTTGGGACATTTTGGGCCCGGAACTATTGATTGTATTCCAAGAATCCTTGCGAAAAGGTGTAATGCCACTAAGTCTAAGGAGAGCAGTGGTGAGTCTTCTCCCAAAGTCAGGAGATCTCCGGCGGATGGAGAATTGGAGACCGGTTTCAATAATGTGCACTGACTATAAAATGGTTTCGAAAGCAATGGCAAATCGTTTGAAAAAAGTCATTGGTGATCTGGTTTTACCTGATCAGACATTCTGCATCCCCAGTCGTTCGATTTACGACAACATTTTTTTCGTGCGGGATTTAATGTATGCTCGCCATGACCAAAATGATTTTGGAATATGTTTTCTAGACTTTGAAAAAGCCTTTGACAGCATTGACCATGTTTTCCTGTGCCATCTTCTTGAAGCATGTGGGTTTGGGGTAATTTTCAGGGCCTTTATAACTTTATTGTACACTGACATCTCCAGTGTAATTAAGGTGAACAATGAACTGGTTCCCCCCATAAAGGTTCAGAGGGGGGGTACGGCAGGGTTGCCCAGTCTCAGGTTTGCTTTTTGCGTTAGCAATGGAGCCATTTCTTTGCACACTGAGAAAGAATATCTCTGGCCTGACCTGTTTTCCTGGAAGCCCACCAATGACTATATCGGCCTATGCAGATGATGTTTACGTCATTATAAAAAACCACCAAGACATTGTTGCTCTTGTAAAGTCCTTAAGAACCTTTTTCATGGCTTCATCTCTGAAGGTTAATTGGACGAAAAGCAAAGCTCTTTGGGTGCCATACCTTAATAGCTGCCTACCTGTCTCAACACATCTGCCTGCTCTTCCAGAAAACTTGGAGTGGAAAACAGATGGTGTTGATTACCTTGGTGTGTCCCTGGGCTCTACACAATTTGAGAAAAGGAATTGGGAAGGTGTGACCGGAGAAATAGACAGGAGGCTGAACCTCTGGAAAAGAGCCCTACCGCACCTCTCATTTAAGGGCTGAGTCTTAGTGGCAAACAACTTGGTTGCTACAACGTTGTGGCATCGCTTTATTTGCCTGCAACCACCAGAAGTGCTGCTGGACAGGATACAGGCCAAACTTGTGGACTTTTTTGGGGGAGGCCATCATTGGCTGCGGCCAAGTGTAATATGCCTTACTTCATCTGAAGGTGGTCAGAGCCTTGTTCACGTGAGATCACGTCTCATGGCTTTTCGCCTGTGCTCCATTCAACGCCTCCTATTTGGTGAAAACCTGCCAAACCATGCCTTGGCTTGCCATATTTTACAGCAGGCGGGTAGACTCGGCTATGGTCTCGAAGTATTCCTGACTCACCTCAAGTACGTGAATACATCAACGCTCCCCATATTTTACCAGAGCCTTCTCAGTGCCTGGGAAAGACTTTCCGTGAGCCGTAAAGCGGACACTTACTCCCCAGGGATGTTCGAGGTTGAACCCCTGTTCTTCAATCCTCTCTTCCCTGATGTTCTCAAGAGTCGTCATTTGTGCCAACGCTTTATTGAGGCAGGCATAAACAAAGTATGGCACCTTCGGCCAAACTCCGGTGTCGGGTGGAGGAATGTGGAGGAAATTTCAACCTTGACGGCGATTCGGTCCAAGAGGACAATTGGAACGATTTTGAGGAAAGTTGTTCAAAAACGTCATCAGCTACAGAAACTTTGGACTTGGAATACTTCTGGACACCCCAACTAGTCCCCGTTTCCGAAACTGATTTTTGACTGCTTTCCCAAGGAACTTCCACCTGTTAGCACAGGGACAAGTGTATTGCATGCTGAGAGCAGCAAGAGCCTGTATAGGTGGTGGTTATCTCAAGTTCTTGGTATTCCTCCGCTAAATGGAGTAGCACGATGGAAGAGGCTACTCCCTGCCGGGCCCCCCAATGAACCTGTATGGGAATCAATGTATAGTAAGCTGATCAACAAAAGAACAGGTGATCTTCAGTGGCGCCTTGCCCACTGGATCATCCCATGTAATACATATGTATGGAATTTTGCCCCAATATCTGCATGTTGCCCCTATTGTTCTGTAAATGAGGATGTTTTTCATTTTTTTATTGGTTGTGAAAGACTTTTTCCTTTATTTGAATGGTTAGACTTTGTGTCGTTCAAAATGAATTTCAGATTTACTTTTCGATCCTTTATTTTTGGGCTCAAAAAGAGACGGCAACACAACAAGGAATATGAACTGTTGTGCTTTTTTGTAGCTACAGCAAAGCTTGCTACTTACCTGTCCAGAAAGGAGCAGCGGAATGGTAAGCCCATTCATCAATGCAAGGTCATGACGTTTTTCAATGCACTGTGTGCTGCAAGGCTAAAACATGAGTTTGAGTTTTCCAAGAGCATGGGCGAAATTGATGGATTTGTGGAAAAATGGTGTTTGAAAAGTGTCTGTGAAGTCCGCCAAAACGAGTTGGTATTATTTTTCTCTTGATTGTTCATAATTTCTACAATTCATAGTATTGCTGCAGAAGATTGCATTTGTTTTCGGTAAAAGTTGATCTGATCAACGCATATATCTGTATTGTTTCCTCGCTTCATCGTTTTCTCTTGTTTTTGGCTTTGGTGATTTTATACACTGTACATCCATGCACTTTATAATTTTTGGAATAAAAGGACGTCAAAAGTCAAAAAAGAAAAAGAAAAAGTCTCTCTCTCTCTCTCTCTCTCCCTCTCTCCCTCTCTCCCTCTCTCCCTCTCTCCCTCTCTCCCTCTCTCCCTCTCTCCCTCTCTCCACCTATCGGTGCGTTGGGTGTAGCGTCATGGCGGCTGTGAGCAACTGCTCGGTGTTTTGGTGAGTCCGTTGTGAGTTTTATCCCCTCTCCTGCCCCCCCTCCCTCTCCTTTTCCATCCTGTGTGCTTCGGCATTGTGTTTTCATCCGTTCTGCACCCTTGTCTTCGAGAGAGAGAGGATTGAGAGCGAGCCCTTTTTGGGTGCGGCCTACTGGCTTTGACGACGCTTTGTAAGCCTTTTTTGTGCTTATAATGCACGTTTATTATTTACTTTAGTTCGATTATTTAGGTTTGATACCTTCTTGTCCGGTTCGGACAAGGGGGGGGAGGGGGGATTTCGCTGGTATGGCGAATACACGCTCTCGTTACGAGGCGTTCGAAAATTTAACGCGTAAGCATGCATTCGCATGTGTTCCGCCTGAAGGAGCTCCGGCTGAGGACATCATCCTTGCCGTGGGATCCATCATAGGAGACGGTAATGTTCGTGCGGCATCACGAATGAACCAGAAATTTGTTGTCTTCGTGTCAGAAGAAAAACTCGTTCATGACGTCGTTAGTACCGGTCTAACCATAAAAGGGGGTCATTATATTACGGTATCCCCTATGGATACGCCAGCTACCAAGATAACAATATCCAACGTTCCACCGTTTGTGCCAGGCGAGAAACTCCTATCCGTTCTGTCTCGTTATGGTAAAATTGTTTCCCGAATCTCAATGATTCCGCTCGGGTGTCGCAGCGATCGTGTTAAACACGTAATGAGCTTTAGGAGGCAGGTGTACATGATTCTCCCGGATCGCGGAGCCGATACAGGTTTAAATATATCCTTTAAAGTATCGTTGGATGATCGGGAATACCACATGTATGCTTCCTCAGCCTCCTTAACTTGCTTTAATTGTGGAGAATTCGGACACGTTAAAAGATTCTGTCCTAGGGCCTCTTGTCCGAAGTGTGGTGAACCGGGACATAACGAAAGGGTTTGTAAAAAGGCCAATCCCTCCACCGCGCCTTGTGACACCCCGACCATGCTCGCTGACACCCGGACCGTATCTCCTGTTACCCCTACCGTACCTTCCGTCACCCGGACCGTATCTCCTGTCACCCCTACCGTACCTTCCGTCACCCGGACCGTACCCTCTGACACCCCGACCGCACCTTCGGACGCCCCGACCGTACCTTCTGACACCCCGACCGTACCTTCTGACACCCCGACCGTACCTTCTGACACCCCGACCGTACCTTCTGACACCCCGACCGTACTTTCTGACACCCCGACCGTACTCTTTGACCCCCCGACCGTACCTTCTGACACCCCGACCGTACCTTCTGACACCCCGACCGTACCTTCTGACACCCCGACCGTACCTTCTGACACCCCGACCGTACCTTCTGACACCCCGACTGAGTCGTCTGTCACACCGGTGCTTTTCGATTCCAATGTGATGACACCCACCGATGTGACTGACACAACTAGCATTGCCCCCTTTCCCGAACCCATGAACGAAGAATCCATAGTGTTTGCTAAAAAGCGAAGAGCACCAGCGCCAAGCAGTTTCGCTGGTGCTGCAAAGAAGGCGGTCATGGGCGGCACCATTTCCGGTGCACATGTGTCCGAGTGTCCCTCTGACATTCCCTCACTAACTGAGTACATGAATACCGTTGTCAATGACACCAGTGAGTCTCATTATGTAAATGAGCCAAAAAATAAAATTTGTACCTCTCACCTGGAAGTTTCCGAGTGCGAAACCTCCAGTGAAAGTATTACCATTTCCGAGCTGGGAAATGGTTTTCCGCTTGTCCCCCCTTTAAATACCGAGCAGACTAAGGATTCAATAAACGTTCCCACTGTACAAACGGGGCCAGCAAATCTGAGTTTGCTGGGATCTCAAACCCAAGCTCCGACCCCAGATACAAATATCCACCAAAGTGTTAACGAGTGCTCTCGGGAACACCTTGGGAAACTTGTGAAGGTGCCTCCAGACAAGACCGCGGGGGCAGCGGGTAATACCCCAGATCCTGACGACATGTTATCTGACGTGTCTGAGTCCGAAGATGACATTGAGGCAACCGCGCTGTCACAAGCGATGACAGGTCACTCGCAGGTATCCCCTCAACTCATTCTTACCTTCCTTAACGAAACGTATCGTCACCGCAACATTGTCATTAAAGCCTATTTCCCTGATTTGGCTGCATTCATGTGCACCGCAAAGTCAATAATCAAAGCGCGTGAGGATTTTGACCTGACGAAATCTCAATTCCACAGGTTAAGAAAGTTTGTTACCCGAGCAGGTGCAGAGTGTTCCCAAGCACAGGGCGATTTCATTACCACGGAATGAAAAACATTTCCTTTGCGACCTTAAACATGAATGGTGGGGGTGCAAGTCACCTCCGTCAGGCCCAAGTCAAAAACTTGTTTGACCGTAAAAAGGCAAATGTTCTTTTACTACAAGAGACCCACATCACACCTAATGTGGAACATGACTGGTGCCAAACTTTCAAAGGGCAATGCTATTTTAGCAATCTGTCAGCCTCATCTGCTGGGGTTGGGTTTTTTCTAAAGCCAGGTCTAGCTTTTGAGTCTTGTCATTTTCAGGAAGTCATAAAAGGCCGGCTTATTTCCCTTCAGCTTGCACATCAAAACTTCCGCTGTACCATTTTCAATGTGTACGCACCTAGTGAGAGCAGGGACCGAAAGGCCTTCTTCACCTCCATGGTAAACCACCTGAAATCAGTTGATCTCGACCAATGTGTGTGCATTGGTGGTGACTTTAATTGCACCTTTGACCCTTCGAAGGATAGAAACTCGGCAGAACCCCACCCCGAGTCCCATGCGGACCTATCCCGTTTCTTTAAGACGGCCGGTCTACTGGATGTTTGGCGATTGCATCACCCCAACATAGTCCAGTTTACCTGGTGTCGATGTGCCAATGGCCGGGTGTCTTCGGCAAGACTCGACCGCTGGTACATTAATGTACCCTTTAGGAACGTCGCGGCCTCTTCAGGTTGTTTTCCGTCATTGTTTTCAGACCACCATATGGTAACCTTAGATCTTTCTTTTCCTCGACCCACATGCAGAAATAGTTACTGGAAGTTTAACGTTAAACTTTTAGAAGATAGTTTATTTACAGACTCCTTTCGTGATTTCTGGGCTGAAATGAGTACTAAAAAATCTTCTTTCTCCTCAATTAGTCTCTGGTGGGATAACCTAAAGGCCCAAATTCGAGTATTTTGTCAACAATTTAATTCGCACTGTACCAATGTAAAACATATCACGATGGCTTGCTTGGAAGCAGACATCTTAAGGTTAGAGAGCAAGTTGGCCAATGAGAGCAACCCAGTGAACTATCGGTTGCTACTCGAGAAGAAGGCCCAATTAAGGGATTTGATCCATGAAAAAGCAGCGGGCACACTAGTTCGGCTAAGAATACAAAATATAAAGGTTTCAGATACCCCAACTAAGGCTTTCTTTCACCTAGAAACTGTAGAGAAACCAGCACGACTTATATCTTCGGTTTTGGACCCAGGGGGGAACATCCTAACAAATCCGAGTGATATAAGATTAAATGTAATCGATTTCTTTTCTGAACTTTTCAAGGCCAAAACAGTTTCTCATGAAATGATGAATGTTTTGACCTCTCATCTTCCTTCTGTGGCTGAGGCCCAACGTCTGGAACTGGATGCTCCAATTACCCTTCCAGAGCTAACCGGTGCACTCGCTGAGATGGAGTCGGGAAAAGCCCCTGGCATCGATGGCCTACCGGCCGAATTTCTTTCGGCATTCTGGGACATTTTGGGCCCAGAGCTGCTCAATGTTCTGGATGCATCTCTTTTATCCAGAGAATTACCGCTCAGTTTTAGAAGAGCAGTACTCTGCCTGCTACCCAAGACTGGCGATCTCCGACACCTGTCAAACTGGCGTCCGATCTCTTTGTTGTGCACGGATTACAAACTGTTTTCCAAGGTCCTTGCGAACCGGTTGAAGACAGTTATTGGGGACCTGGTGTCACCTGATCAAAGTTGCGGCATCCCTGGCAGATCCATCTATGACAACATATTCCTAGTCAGAGATTTGTTAACTGGTAAATGTGTCAAAGAGGATTTTGGTTTGGTGTTTCTTGACCTTGCAAAGGCCTTTGATAGCATTGATCATGAGTTTTTGTGTCATGTGTTACAAGCTTGCGGGCTTGGCACTAATTTTAGAGCCTACATAGCTTTGTTATATGCAAACATCTCCAGCTTGATCAAAGTTAACAACGAATTTTGCCCACCCATAAAGGTTCAGAGAGGGGTAAGGCAAGGTTGTCCACTTTCAGGTCTATTATTTGCCCTCGCTTTGGAGCCCCTCTTAATCGCCCTCAGAAAGGATATCCCTGGACTTGTCCTTTCTCCAGGACACCCACCTTTGACCCTGTCAGCTTATGCCGACGACCTTTGTGTCATTATAAAAAGAAAATGCGACAGTGACGCCATGGCAAAGTGTTTGTCGGACTTCAACCTTGCCTCATCATTAAGGTGTAATTGGGGGAAAAGCAAGGCTCTGTGGATCCCCTTTCCAAAAAATGACTTACCTATGCCACCGTTATTACCACCACCTCCCCTTCCTGCAGAGCTAGTGTGGGAAAACGATGGCATCAAGTATTTGGGCGTCTTCCTCGGTCCTCCTCAGTATGCCCAGAACAATTGGGACAGGATCATTGACCAGGTAGATGGGCGTTTGAGCCGATGGAAAAGAGCTCTACCCCACCTTTCCTATAAGGGTCGCGCGCTAGTTGTCAACAACCTCGTCACTACCCTTTTGTGGCACCGGTTCATCTGCCTGCAACCACCGGAGGTTTTGCTCCAAGCTATCCAGAGGAAACTGGTGGATTTTTTTTGGGGAGGCTACCACTGGCTTCGACCCAGCGCCATATGTTGTCCCTTGGCCGAGGGTGGTCATGGCCTAGTCGATGTGAAATGCCGCCTGTTGGCCTTCCGGGCTCCGCTCCATCCAACGCTTGCTTTATGCAGAACACCTACCAGGAAAGCCCTTAGCCTGCTCCATTCTTCAACGAGCTGGGAGGCTCGGATACGGACAGGAACTTTTCCTGACCAACCTTCAACACGTCGATACATCTCTGCTCCCAGTCTTTTATCAGAGCCTCTTGAATGCCTGGCAGGGCGTTTCGATAAGTCGCCAAACAGACTCGTATGGCACTAACATGTATGCACATGAGCCTTTATTTTTCAACCCACTTTTCCCCGATATCCCGAGGAGTCGCGACTTCTGCCAGCATTTTATAGTGGCCAACATCCTGAAAGTGTGTCATCTCCGACACGACTCTGGACAGGGATGGAAGCCTGCGAACGAGCTGGCGGACCTAACAGGTGTTCGGTCCAGGAGGCAAATCGGGAACATACTAAGAGCGGTGATCCGAAGGGGCCACCAGCTAGGCCTACATTGGACGCAGGACGCAGAGGTTGAGCCCACAGTCCCAAAATTAGGTGTCGCTTTTACCCCAAACGAGCTGCCCCCCATGAGCGCAGGGTCACCCCCCTTCCATGATATGAGCAGCAAGAGTATTTACAGGTCTTGCGTGAAACTTCTTCTTGGGGACCCACCTCTAGCTGGGGTTACCCGGTGGAAAGGACTCTTGCCTCCCGGTCCCCCCTCTGAGCCTTTATGGGATACAATGTATGCTGGACTTATTTCTAAAAGAACAGGTGACCTTCAGTGGCGTTTGGCCCACTGGATTGTTCCTTCCAATGCTGTCATTCGTTTTTTTCCCCCCATTTCCGGCTGTTGCCCCTTTTGTCCGGTGAGGGAAGATTTGTTTCATGCTTTCATTAATTGTGAAAGACTTTCTCCTTTGTTTCATTGGTTAAATTTTATTTCCCATAGATTGCAGGTTACCTTTTCTTTGAAAGCTTACATCTTTGGCTTTCCTCCCAAAAAGGGAACCACATCTATTGTATTCGGGTTCCTAACCGCTACTGCTAAACTGGCCGTATACCTGTCGCGGAAGGCGAAGCTGGGCGGCAGACCCATGCAGGAATGCAGTATTATGGTGTTTTTTAGTTCGTTGGTGTCAGCAAGGCTCAAGCTTGAATTTGGCTGTGTCCAAACTGCAAACGACCTTGCCAATTTTGTTGCGACCTGGTGTGTTGGAGGGATTTGTGAGGTCCAAGATAACAAATTGTTAATTTCGGTATAATACAGTGCGGGTGTTTCTGACACACTGTTCCATGCTTCTCCTTGCCGGCGTTTCCCCTCCCCCCCCCCCCCCTGGTCTTGACCTACTCTTTCTTTCTTAAGTCTCTCCTCAGGGTTGCAGATGCGATTGTAAATTTGTACATATAAAATTATGCCTAGTTTAGAAATTATGCCTACATTTTCTCCTCGTGTGTTTTTTTTGGTATTTGCACCTTTTCTGTCGCTTGGTTTGCAGTGCACCGATTGTTTTTTCCTTCCGGGATTGCTATGATTTTACTGATTTTCCTGGATGAATTGCTTTTGGTGGTACTCTTGTTTTATACTTTTATAATAAAAAGAGCTTAAAAGTCAAAGTCTCTCTTTCTCTCTTTCTCTCTTTCTCTCTTTCTCTCTTTCTCTCTTTCTCTCTTTCTCTCTTTCTCTCTTTCTCTCTCTCTCTCTTTCTCTCTCTTTCTCTCTCTCTCCACCTGTCGGTGCGTTGGGTGTAGCGTCATGGCGGCTGTGAGCAACTGCTCTGTGTTGTAGTGAGTTCTTTGTGAGTTTTCCTCCTCTCCTGCCCCCCCCCCCCCCTCCCTCTCCTTTCCATCCTGTGTACTTTGGCATTTTGTTTTCATCCTTCCTATACCTTTGTCTTCAAGAGAGAGAGGTTTGAGAGCGGACCCATTTTGGGTGCGGCCTACCGGCTTCGACGACGCTTTGTAAGCCTTTTTGTGCTTATACTGCACGTTTATTATTTATTCTAGTTTGATTTATTTCGTTTTGGTACCTCCGGTTCGGACAAGTGGGGGGGGTGTTAATTCGCTGGGATGGCGAATGCACGCTCTCGGTTAGAGGCGTTCGACAACTTAACAAGGAAGCATGCATTTGTGTGTGTTCCACCCGAAGGAACTTCCACTGAGGACATTGTTTTGTCGGTGGGGAAAATAATCGGTTGTGAAAATGTACGAGCAGCGTCGAGAATGAATCAAAAAGTTGTTGTATTTGTGTCCGATGAAAAATTCGTTCACGATGTTGTAAGTGCGGGTTTAACCACAGAGACAGGTCTCTTTGTCTTGGCGTCGCCTATGGACACTCCGTCGATGAGGGTCGTCATATCTAACGTACCCCCATTTATAACCTGCAACCAGCTGATGTCCGTTTTGTCCCGATACGGAACAGCTGTGTCAAAAATCACAATGATTCCGCTCCGGTCTCAGGATGAACGTGTTAAACACGTGATGAGCTTCAGACGGCAGGTGTATATGGTGCTTCCGGATCGAGGCGATGACACGGGGTTAAACATCACGTTCAAGGTAAAGGTGAACAACCATGAGTACCAGATGTATGCGTCATCGGCCTCATTAACATGTTTTCAGTGCGGAGCTTTTGGCCATGTGAAAAGGTTTTGTCCGAAGGTATCGTGTGTAAGGTGTGGTGAAGCAGGTCATAGTGACGCTGATTGTAAAAGAGATAACACCCCGGTCTCTAACGTGCGAAACAACGTAAACCGAAATACCCGAACGGTTCCTAGCGACGCTCCCTCGCACTCGAGGAGTAGGGATAATACTCCTGTTCGTCTTAGTGTAAACGACAACACCGCTGATTCGGTAAATAATGAAATAACCCCAGATAACCCACCTGTGGTGGCAGATGCTACGTGCAGTGAGGAGATGGAAGAAAATCCCATTGTGGTGACAAAGAAACGAAGAGCACCTGGTGCTTGTAACTCCAACATTACTTTGAAAAAGGTAGTGTTGGATAAAGACAGTGTGGGTGCAGACGCCCTGGACGTCTTTCTCAGGTGTCCACAAGCTGTGTTGACACCAGGGAGAAGGAACATGAATTAATTAATTCTGAAACTTATCGGGCAGCACCGAAAACCTGGGAGAAAAAGTAGATGGTGAGACTAAAGATGATGGTGAGCCCATTAGTGAGCCGCCACCTTCACTACCTGCTGAGACCGAGCGGTTTGGGAATGTCTCAGCCCCAAGCTCCTCTTTACCCCTGCAAGATCTAAATCATGACACTGGTTCGTCAACTGAGCCAGTGAACATCTCCCTGCAGGAGGGTGAAGCCGAGATTTCAGCTCCTGCTGAATGTCCCGGGTACCAGAGTGAGGATGACTCTACCATAGAACATTCCAGCAAATCTTCGGACTTGGCTGGAATCAAAATGGTGACTGTGCAGACTGA
Organism: Myxine glutinosa; assembly: GCF_964187855.1. NCBI lineage: Eukaryota > Metazoa > Chordata > Myxini > Myxiniformes > Myxinidae > Myxine > Myxine glutinosa. The sequence goes on along the minus strand of NC_136272.1, from coordinate 67,084,836 downwards.
TATATGTGACCCGGGTGGAGCTGTTTCTGATTTGTCAGATTCAGAGGATGAAGTTGAGATGACTGAGTTGTCTCAATCTTCATCAGATCAGTCATCCATAGCCCCTCAACTCGTTATTTCTTTTCTGAATGACACCTACCGACACCGAAATGTGATTGTAAAAGATCATTTTCCTGATTTAATTTCATTCATCCAGGCTGCAAAGGACATAATTAGGAGGCCGGATGAATTTCATTTAACAAGGTCGCTGTTTCATCGGCTTAGAAAGGCTGTTACAAAAGCAGGGAGCGAGATTTCCCAGCAACCGCTCACGCCTTTTGATAATCCATGAAAAAAATCACCTTTGGAACCTTAAATATGAATGGCGGAGGTGCAAGCCAAAACCGCCAGGTTCAGGTGAAAAGTTTATTTGAGCGCAAGAAAATTGATGTGCTCTTACTCCAGGAAACCCATATAATTCAAAATGGGGAGTACGACTGGTGTCGCCTCTTTAAAGGACAATGCTTTTTTAGTAACATGTTGTGGCGGACACAAAAGCCCACTGGCGTGGTGACATCATTCCACGCACCAAGTGGGCGGTGGCCACGCCCGAGGGGTAGGCGTGGCCTCATGATATACACCGGGCGACCAGCCCGCAGGAGTTCAGTGTTACAGTGTAGTCTTACAATAAAGACGTTTATATGTTACCGCTTGCCCGCTTCCTCCTTGCTCACAAGCAGCGCGCGTAACGCCGCGCTTTACTGGTGACCCTCGACGTTGGATCTGCCGGAGCGATCCTTCCACACGCGACGCCATCGCCATGGCCGCCTTCGTCAAACTTCCGGAATTTTGGGAGGCTCAGGCCGAAGTCTGGTTCGTCCAGGCCGAAGCCCAATTTCAGCTTCGGCACCTCACCGGCGATGACACGCGCTACTGCCACGTCGTCGCCTCCCTCGGGCCCGGCACGGCCGCTCGAGTTGTGTCCGTCCTTCGCCACCCACCGGACGGCCACAAGTACGAGGCACTCAAGCGGCTACTCCTAGCCACGTTCAGCCTCACGGACGACGCACGGGCCGACCGCCTCCTGGATCTCCCCGAGCTCGGTGAGACGCGCCCGTCGGTCCGAATGGACCATATGCTGTCACTGTTGGGCGACGAAGCCCCCGGTTCGCTATTCCGGGCGCTTTTCCGTCGCCAACTTCCAGCGCAGGTTCGCCTCGCGTTGGCCGGGACCGGGCTAACGGAACCCCGAGCATTGGCGGCCGAGGCGGACAAGTACTTCGCCGCTTCGGACACGCGGGCGAGCGTTGGCGTGGCCGTCACGGCCTTCGACGCTGATGTTCCACAGCATCATCTTCTACAGCACGCTGAAGTTCAGCAGCATGCTGATACGCACCTCGTGCACGCCGCCACGCCCCGCCCACCGCCGCGGCGAAAACCGCCACCGCGGGGAAACCCGTCGACTCCACCGGCCTGGCGGAGCCAGCCGCGCTCCTCCAGCTCCACCACCTGGTGCTGGTTCCACGCCAAGTTCGGCCACGAAGCTCGGCGGTGTCATCCGCCGTGCTCCTTCAACGGGTCGGGAAACGCCCGGGCCGGCGCTCAATTGTGGCGATGAGCGCCGGCCGTTCGAGCAGCCTGCTGTTCATAACGGACACCTTCTCCGGGCGCCGTTACCTGTGCGACACGGGAGCACAGGTGAGTGTCATTCCCGCCGGCACGTCAGACAAGCACGCCGCGGGTGGGGGCCCCGCGCTGCTTGCCGCGAACGGGACGCCCATCCGTACGTACGGAAAACGCTGCCTCTCTCTGCGGTTTGGAGGGCAGGTTTTCCGATGGACGTTCGTCACCGCCGACGTGCCCATGGCACTGCTTGGCGCGGACTTCCTGTGCGCTAATGGGCTCCTGGTCGACGTCAAGCGCAGACGGCTTGTCCAGGCCGAGACGTTCAGCTCGCTCGCATGTGCGTTGCCCAGCTCAACGAGCGGCTTGCCAAGCGGCTTGCCGAATGATTCGGTTCCGGCCACGTTGGTCTGTACGCTTCCGGCAGCGGACGCATTCACCCGCCTCCTCGCCGGCTTCCCGGCCCTCACGCGGCCCACCTTCTCGGCGGGGGCCGTCAAGCACGGGGTGGCCCATCACATCCCCACCGTCGGGCCACCGGTCTACGCCCGGGCACGCCGCCTCGAGCCGACGAAGCTGGCGGTGGCAAAAGCGGATTTCGCTACCCTGGAGCGACTCGGCATCGTTCGGCGCTCAGAGAGCGCTTGGGCGTCGCCGCTGCACATCGTGCCGAAGCCCGGCGGGGGATGGCGACCGTGCGGGGACTATCGCCGTCTCAATGACGCCACGACTCCCGACCGCTACCCCGTCCCCACATTCAGGACTTTTCCGCCCGTTTGGCGGGCAGGTCCTTCTCCTCGAAGGTGGACCTCATACGCGACTACCATCAGGTCCCCGTCAGGCCGGAGGACGTCCCGAAGACGGCGGTCATCACGCCATTCGGACTCTTCGAGTTCCTGCGCATGCCCTTCGGTCTGAAGAATGCGGCTCAGGCGTTCCAGCGACTGATGGACAGCGTCCTGCGCGACTTGGATTTTGTCTACGTCTACCTGGACGATATCCTCGTTGCCAGCACGTCCCGCGAAGAGCACCTACGCCACCTCCGCACGCTCTTCGAACGCCTGGGCCAGCATGGCCTGATTGTGAACCCCGCAAAGTGCCGGTTCGGCGCCGCCACAATCGATTTTCTGGGGCACCGTGTCACCAGGCACGGAGCCGTCCCCCTGCCGGCCAAGGTGGAGGCGGTGAAGGGGTTTCCACGCCCCCGCACGATCAGAGGGCTGCAGGAGTTCCTGGGCATGGTGAACTTTTACCATCGGTTCCTGCCCCGTATCGCCCAGCTCCTGCGCCCCCTGCACGAAGCTCTCCGAGGTAAGCCGGGCAAAGGCGACGTTACCTGGACCGAGCAGATGGACACGGCGTTCACGGGCGCGAAGCTCGCCTTGGCTAACGCCACCATGCTCGCGCACCCGGCGCCCGATGCACCGATCGCCCTCACCACCGATGCCTCGGACTACGCGGTGGGCGCGGTGCACAAGCAATGGGTGCGTGGAGCTTGGCAACCGCTGGCGTTCTTTAGCCGGCAGCTTCGCCCGCCCGAACGCCGTTACAGTACCTTCGACCGCGAGTTGCTCGGACTTCACTTGGCGGTCAGGCACTTCCGCCATCTGCTCGAGGGCCGGGCGTTCACTGCCTTCGTCGACCACAAGCCGCTGATCTTCGCGATGGGCAAGGTCACCGAGCCGTGGTCGTCCCGGCAGCAGCGTCACCTCTCGGCCGTGTCCGAGTACACGACGGACATCCAGCACGTCGCGGGGAAGGACAACCCGGTTGCGGATTGCCTTTCCCGGGCCGTCGCCCACGCAGTCCACCTCGGCATCGACTATGCCCGGATGGCAGCGGACCAGGCCGCTGACCCCGACGTCCAGGCCTTGCGGACCGCCGTCACGGGCCTCCGCGTCACCGAGGTGCCGTTCGACGGCGCGGGCGCGGCCCTCTTGTGCGACGTCTCCCTCGGGCGTCCTCGCCCCATTGTGCCCACGGGCTGGCAGCGCCAGGTGTTTGACGCCATCCACGGCCTGTCCCACCCGGGCGCGAGGGCCTCCCAAAGGCTGATCGCCGACAAGTTCGTCTGGCATGGCCTCCGGAAGGCCGTCCGCGGCTGGGCCAGGACATGCCTCGCGTGCCAGCGCGCCAAGGTGCACCGGCACACCCAGGCCCCGTTGGCCCCGTTCACGGTGCCGGAACGCCGGTTTGACCACGTCCACGTGGACCTGGTGGGACCTCTGCCCCCCTCGCGGGGTTTCACCCACGTCCTCACCATGGTGGACCGCACCACCCGGTGGCCGGAGGCCGTGCCCTTGGCGTCGACAACGGCGGCCGATGTCGCGCAGGCTTTCATCGCCACCTGGGTCGCCCGGTTCGGCGCCCCCTCAGACATCTCATCCGACCGCGGCCCCCAGTTCACCTCGGAGCTCTGGGGGGCGGTTGCGCAGGGGCTCGGGGTCCGGCTGCACCGAACCACGGCCTACCACCCCCAGGCTAACGGCCTGTGTGAGCGATTTCACCGCTCATTGAAGGCCGCGCTCCGGGCCACCCTCCGCGACGGCGGCTGGGTCGACAGGCTCCCCTGGGTCCTGCTGGGCCTCCGGACGGCGCCCAAGGAGGACCTGCGCGCATCCGCGGCGGAGATGGTCTTCGGGCAACCGCTGCGGGTGCCGGGCGAGTTCCTCCCCGACTCCACGGCACCATGGTCCGCGGCACAGCAGTGCTCCGCTCTGCAAGAGACCGCCCAGAGGTTCGCCCCGGTGCCCACGGCATGCCACGGGCACCCACCGACGCACGTCGCCCTGGAGCTTCGCACGGCGGAGTACGTCTTCGTCCGCCACGATGCCCATCGGACACCACTGCGGCCCCCGTACGACGGGCCTTTCCGCGTGCTGGAGACCGGGGCGAAGCACTTCACCCTGGACATCGGCGGTACTCCTGACCGCGTTTCGGTAGACCGCCTCAAGCCGGCCCACCTCGATGTGGACCATCCACCGCCAGTGGCCCGACCCCCACGTCGGGGCCGCCCTCCTGCGGGCGGACCCCCGGCACCGCCCAGCCCCGCCGCCACGGCGCCCCCCGGTCCTGCACCCATCCCAGGGGCAGCCAGGGGCATCCCACCTGGTATCCCTGCACCCCGGACGCCGCCGATCGCCAGGGGGCGCTTCGGCCGGGTCATTCGTCTGCCCCACAAACTGGCCCTCCAGGTGCGCGGGAATTCTGGGGGGGCGCGTGTGGCGGACACAAAAGCCCACTGGCGTGGTGACATCATTCCACGCACCAAGTGGGCGGTGGCCACGCCCGAGGGGTAGGCGTGGCCTCATGATATACACCGGGCGACCAGCCCGGAGGAGTGCAGTGTTACAGTGTAGTCTTACAATAAAGACGTTTATATGTTACCGCTTGCCCGCTTCCTCCTTGCTCACAAGCAGCGCGCGTAACGCCGCGCTTTAATGTCTTCTGCTTCTGCTGGTGTAGCCTTTTTACTCAGACCAGGCCTGGTACCTGAGTCATGCCTCTTCCAGGAGGTGATTAAAGGCCGGTTTATTTCATTGGAACTGGTCATTAATAATTTTCGGTTTACACTATTCAACGTTTATGCACCAAGTGAGAGTGTGGAACGAAGAGCTTTCTTTTCATCTTTAATTCGACACATGCAGTCGATAGATCTCAATAATTGTATTTGCATGGGGGGTGACTTTAATTGCACCTTTAAACCCAGTATAGACCGAAATACAGCAGAACCTCATCCCGAAGGTAGTACTGATTTGTTAAATTATTTTTCGGCAGTGGGTGTGCTAGATGCATGGAGACTGCATTACCCCAACAAATCTGAGTATACTTGGGGACGATGTGCCAATGGGAGAATGACCTTCGCTAGACTTGACCGTTGGTACATAAACTCACAGTTCAGGAATGCGGTTATCTCTCCAAATCATTTTCCATCTTTGTTTTCTGATCATCATTTAGTTACCATGGGCCTCTTTTTCCCTCAACCCTTACGCAAAAGTGCATACTGGAAATTCAATACCAGTCTTCTCGAAGATGCTTTGTTTAAAGACGCCTTCCGTGCTTTTTGGGTCATCCAACTTTCAAGAAAGCCCTCTTTCTCTTCTTTAGCATTATGGTGGGATAATACAAAAGCTCAGATTAGAGTGTTTTGTCAGCAGTTTGTTTCAAATGGAACTGACATAAAAAATATAACAATGGCTTGTTTAGAAGCTGATATTATACGGTTAGAGTGTAAACTGGCTAAAGATAATATCAGAAGAGACCACAGGTTATTGGTTGAAAAGAAGGCTCAACTGAGAGAGCTGATTCAGGAGAAAGCAGCAGGCCTGTTAATTAGATTAAGAATAAACAATTTAAAGGTATCAGACACCCCGAGTAAATCTTTTTTCCAAATGGATTTTGTCAATAAGTCACCCAAAACCCTTTTCTCTGTACAAGACTTTAGGGGAAACATGGTTGCCAACCCTGGAGATGTAAGGTTGTGCATTAGAGAGTTTTTTTCAAAAGTCTATGCAAAACAAAATGTTTGTGAGCAAACCATGGAATTTTTAACTTCTCACCTTTCATCCCTAACTGAGCCTCAGTGCCTGGGCCTGGATTCAACAATTGCTTTGCCTGAGCTAACGCAGGCCCTAAGTGAAATGGACTCGGGGAAAGCTCCTGGGATTGACGGCCTACCGGCAGAATTTTTCTTGGCTTTTTGGGACCTTTTGGGCCCTGAATTATTGAATGTCCTGGAATCATCCTTGGTGCTTGGAGAACTCCCACTAAGCTTCAGAAGAGCAGTGGTGTCGCTGATTCCAAAGACTGGGGATCTACGACAGATAAAGAATTGGCGGCCGGTCTCGTTATTATGTACGGACTATAAAATATTGTCAAAAGTGTTGGCCAGTCGGTTGAAGACGGTAATCGGTGATCTAGTCCACCATGATCAGAGTTACTGCATCCCAAACAGATCTATTTATGATAATATTATTTTGATTAGAGATTTAATGGAATGTGATTGCTTGGAAAAAGATTGTGGGATAATATTCCTGGATTTGGAAAGGGCTTTTGACAGTGTGGATCATGTTTTTTTGTATCGGGTGCTAGAAGCATGTGGCTTTGGTGTCAATTTTAGGGCCTACGTGACTTTGTTGTACAACAATATATTTAGTTTATTTAAAATAAATAACGAACTCAGCTCTCCGGTACAGGTTCAAAGAGGGGTGAGACAAGGATGCCCGGTTTCTGGGTTATTATTTTCCTTGGTAATGGAATCACTCCTAATTTTATTTAGGAAAAATATTTCAGGAGTGACTGTATCCCCTGGGAGTCCTTCAGTAGTTGTATCGGCTTATGCAGATGATGTCTGTGTGGTTGTTAAGAAGGAGAGTGATATCCCAGCACTTGTTGAATGTTTAAATCTTTTTTGCCTCGCTTCTTCTTTGAAGTGTAACTGGGACAAGAGTAAGGCCTTATGGATTCCCTGTCTCAAGAACATTCCACCTGGAAGAGTGCTGGTACCACCTGTGCATCTACCAACAAAGTTAAAATGGGTGGAAGACGGAGTCAAATACCTTGGGGTTTTCCTGGGATCTCCACATTACGTCCTCAAAAATTGGGACGGGATTGTTGAGCATGTCAAAAAAAGACTGGGACTGTGGAAACGAGCTCTGCCCCACCTTTCCTACAAAGGCAGGGTTCTAGTGGTGAATAATTTGGTGGCTTCTTCCCTGTGGCATAGGTTTATCTGCCTTCAGCCGCCAGAGGCACTACTAAAGGCAGTGCAGAGGCTACTCGTGGATTTTTTTTGGAGTGGTCACCATTGGTTACTACCAAATGTCATATGTAGCCCCTTGTCTGAAGGTGGCCAGGGACTGATCGACATAAAAAGTCGTATCATGGCTTTTCGGCTGTGTACCATACAGCAGTTGCTGTACAAGGAACGACTGCCAAGCCGACTTCTGGCCTATCACGTGCTGCGAAAAGCAAGCGGGCTCGGATATGGCCTTGAACTTTTCTTAGTCCAACTCCAACATGTCGACACATCTCATCTACCATCATTCTATCAGAGCCTTCTGAATGCCTGGCAAAGCCTTTCGACTAGTCGCCAGCAAGAAACCTATGCGACAAGCATGTTTGTGGAAGAACCCCTTTTTTACAACTTACTGTTTCCTGCAATTCCAAGAAGCCGAGACTTTTATCAACACTTTATTACAGCGGGCATAATCAAAGTGTTGGACCTCCGCCATGATTCTGGTTGGGGGTGGAAGACGGTGCAAGAGATAGCCGATATGACTGGAATATGGTCAAACAGAATAATCGGAAGAATACTAAAGGGAATAGTAAAGAAAAGCTTCCAACTTGGACTAAGATGGACCCAGGAAGTTTTGGTGACATCCAATGACTGGCATTTTCCTGGTTTATTGGTACAGCCTAGTCACGGAGACTTGCCCCCAATTAGTGAGGGACAAAACATTTTTCAGAAATGCAGTAGTAAAGACCTGTATCGGTTATGCACTGCAGTTCTGCTTGGGAACTCACCGTTAAATGGAGTGGCCAGGTGGAAAGGGCTAATGCCGGAAGGACTCCCATCTGAGCCTGCATGGGAATCAGTATACAGTAAGCTGGTAAGCAAAAGGACAGGTGATCTCCAGTGGCGAATGATACACTGGATCATTCCATCTAATAAATTAGTGAGTCATTTCGCGCCCATATCTACGTGTTGCCCGTTCTGTGTTTACACAGAGGATGTGTTCCATGCATACGTTGATTGTGCAAGGCTTGTGCCTTTATTTCAATGGCTGAACTACATGGCTGGAAAAATGAAGATCACTTTTTCTCTGCGATCATTTATTTTTGGTTTCAATGATATGAAAGAACATGTACATATGTTGTTTTTGTTTTTAGTGGCCACGGCGAAAATGGCAATTTATTTATCGAGGAAGGAAAAACTGAAAGGAAAGCCGATTGGGCAATGTGATGTCTTGTTCTTTTTTAATGCCTTGATATCTGCAAGACTCAAACTTGAATTTTGTGATTCTGGAAGAAAGAAATGTATTTATGAGTTTATGAACATCTGGTGTTTTGATGGGATCTGCATGGTGCAGGAGAATGAATTATTGATATATTTGTAGGTTTGTTGGGATTGAATCAGTGTGTGGTCGGTTTTTCTGTTGTTGTTTTTCTTTTCTAGTTCATTGGACTGTTTTGATTTCCTGTCATTATCTCTTTTTCTTTTCTGTATTTTTGATTATTGTGCCTGTATTGAATAGTATCTTCACCGACTGGCTTGTATTTTTATATTTTTGTAATAAAAAGTCTAAAAAGTCTCTCTCTCTCTCTCTCTCTCTCTCTCTCTCTCTCTCTCTCTCTCTCTCTCTCTCTCTCTCTCACTCTCTCACTCTCTCACTCTCTCTCTCTCTCACTTTCTCACTCTCTCACTCTCTCACTCTCTCACTCTCTCACTCTCTCACTCTCTCACTCTCTCTCTCTCTCTCACTCTCTCTCTCTCTCACTCTCTCTCTCTCACAGCTCGACCCGGGGGTAAATGAGTGAACTGATCACCGCTGTAGCCCCAGAAAGCTTGCAACTCCAAAGCTTCATACAAATGGAGCATCTGTAAGATGGAGAACCTACAAGATGGGGCACCTGCAAGATGGATGACCTGCAAGATGGATGACCTGCAACATTGCGTGCCTGCAAGATGGCGCACCTCCAAGATGGAGCACCCCCAAGATGGAGCACCTGCCCATTACGATCGGCCTTTTTTCAACACCTCTGGAGTGGCTCACAAGTCCCCAGGTTCATCAAGGAAAACATATCTGAAAAGTGTTATGATGTAATGCGTTCACAAACATTCCTCCAACAGTGAACATGGTGACGTGTTACATGGTGCATTCAGAAAGGAACACGGTTGGGAAGGACACGGATGCTCTGTCGCTCCTGGCTACTGGTTGTGCGAGGTTTGTCTCCTGGTCTGTCCATTTGGATCGCATTGGGATCACCAATAAAAAAAAAGAAAAAAAAAAAAAGAAAGAAAAAAAAGTCTCTCTCTCTCCCCCTCCCTCTCTCCCCCTCTCTCTCTCCCCTTCTCTCTCTCCCCCCCCCCCCCCCCTCTCTTTCCCTTTCTCAATTTTTCACTTTATTTAATCAAACGCTTAATTTGCTCTTGATGTGTTCATAGTTCTTGTGTGAGCATTTCCTTTAAAATTGTTTGTGGTTACTGTTTGTGTCCTCACCTTTGGTTGGTAAAATTTTTATACTTGCTGATTTCTTTTGAATATCCTTTGTTCTTTTTTGGTGTGTTTATGATCCTTATACAATGTTTCTTTGAACTCGTTGCTTGGTTTAACACTGCTTTGTGGAATGGTTTTATACTTTTATAATAAAAAGATACAAAAGTCTCTCTCTCTCTATCTCTCTCTCTCTCTCTCTCTCTCTCTCTCTCTCTCTCTCTCTCTCTCTCTCGCGCCCCCTGCTGGTCGTTTGCATGCTGGTTGTACTGGCATGGCGTCTGCTTGTGGAGGCCTGTGAGTGCTCTGTGTTGTTGCTCCATCCCCCCCCCCCCCCCCCCGTTTTCCCCCCTCTGTGTCCTTGTACCTGTTCGTGGAGTCTTCCTGGTGATTCCCATATACGTTGAGACGGGAGAGAGAGCCGGAGAGCACAGGGTGATCGCTGGTAAGGGTTCGCCGTTTTTGGGCGTCGCCCGATCGGTGTTTGCTCCTTCATCTTAAACCTCTATTTCCTTTTTTTCCTTTCGTTTATCCTTCCTTCAGTTTGTTTTGTTGCCTCCCTTTTCCGAAGTTAGGGAAATCGGAGAGGTCTGATTGCTTCCCATTCCCGGAGTTCGGGTAGGGAAGATTGTATTATATATTCACCCTCCCCGAGTTGGGGAGGGGTTGTAAGTGCAGCTGTTCCAGCATGGCAGCTGCACTATCTCGATTTACGGCCTTTCAGAGCCTGACCCGTAAGCACGGGTTCTTTTGTGTACCTCCGGAACGTGAGGTTAGTGTCGAGGACGTTGTCCTCGCAACCGGTTGTGTTGTCGGGATCGACAAGGTTGTTGCCGCTTCGCGGATGAACAAGCGGATCGTTATTTTTTTGTCCGACGTGGATTGTGTCCCACAAATGGTCGAACAGGGTTTGACAATCGATCCAGATTTATTTGTAATGATTTCCCCACTAGATAGCCCAGCGATAAAAGTCGTGATATCAAATTGCCCCCCATTTGTATCCGACGATGTACTAATTAAAGAGTTGTCCCGATACGGTACCATCGTGTCTCGTATCTCCATGATTCCCTTCGGGTCACGAAACAACGATTTAAGGCACGTGGTTTCATTCCGGCGGCAAGTGTTTATGATTTTAAAAAATTCCCAGAAGGATTTAAACCTTATAATAAAATTAAAACATCAACAGAACGAATATACAGTGTACGTGTCCACCAACGTTCTAAAATGTTTTGGCTGCGGACAATTTGGGCATGTTAAGCATGACTGCCCCCGAAAAGAGAATTCTCCACAAGTGCAACCTCCCCTCCGAACCGGGAATAAGCAACCCCCCCACCTTCCCACCACCGGTCCAAACCCTCCCACCACTGACCCAAGCCCTCCCACCACCGACCCAAGCCTTCCCACCACCGAACCAAACCTTCCCACCACCGAACCAAGCCCTCCCGCCGCCGAACCAAGCCCTCCCACCACCGACCCGAACCTTCCCACCATCGACCCAAGCCTTACCACCACTGATCCCAATCTGTCCACCACCGACCCAAGCCCTCTTACCACCAAGCCAAACCCCCCCGCCGTACCCCCCTCCCCTCCCCTTGAAACAGGGGCCCCTCCCTCTACTGAAGGATCTAATTGCAGCCATCTCCTGTTAACTATAGATCTCACCCCCCAGGCGACATCGTCCAATCACAGCTTGTTGCCTGCTATAACTGATCCTACCTCTCCCGCCGTGGTAGCCGATGGGATCCCCCTCCCGATGATCACGTCCTCCCTCCCCCCCCCCCTCCCCCCAAACCCTTGCAATCTCTTCCCACTAACCAGGACGAGTTTCAATTAGTCTGCCCAAAAGGAAAAAGACATCTGCAAACAACAGATGAAAACGGTCACCTCTTTAAAAAACCTACAACTGAAAACCGACAGCCCCTCCTCTCTGGCCTAGATTTGTCCCTCGTCACAGAAAATCGTTTCTCGGTATTGGAGGACATAGAGGTAGATGAATCCTCGCCCTTGTCTACTGACCTAGAAACTGATATGGTTGAACCACAAAAATTAGTACCCCCCCCTCCCCCCCCCTCCCCTGAAGATGGCTCATTTCTCTCCCTCCCCGTCCCCCCCCTCTATGGACTATGCCCCATCCGATAACGTGGAGGGATGTGATGACGGTGAGGAGATAAATTATGAAAACCAGTGTGACACACCATCTGAGCCATCTGATATAGATGACTCTGTTAGTGAATGTGGTAGCCTTAAGGAAGAAGAAATCCCTCCAATCCCTCCCTCCGAGATAAAAAGGTTTCTTAAGGACACATTCCGAAAAAGGAATGTTGTAATAGAAACCTTTTTTCCGGAGCTACCTGATTTTATACATTCCGCTAAACTGATGGTAAAACGGCCCCACGTTTTTAATTTCAATTCCTCCCAACGTCACCGTTTAAAGAAGTGGTTGCAAAAAGCTAAGAATGAACTGCTATCAAAAAATTGAGTGGTGGTCACTCCTCCTTATAGCTGTAATGAGTTTTTCCATTTGTAGCCTGAATATTAACGGAGGATGTAGCTCTGTCCGTAAAGTTCAAGTAAGGGATTTTTTATTACAGAAGAAAGTTGACATTGCCCTCTTACAAGAGACCCATGCCAACGACTGCTGTGTCGCAGAGTGGTGTAGGCTCTTCCCCGGCCTGTCCTTCTTTAGTAACGGTGACTCCCGCAAAGGCGGTGTCGCAATAATTCTTAGCCCCTCCTTTTCGCCTTCATCGCTTAAATTCGACGAAATACACAAGGGATCCCTAGCATCCCTAGAATTCCACTACTATGGAAAATTCTATACTATTTTTAATATCTATGCCCCAAGTACGCCTGTAGCTCGGCGAGTTTTTTTTAATGACCTTGGGACACACCTAACGTCCCTCGACAGTCAAAACGCCCTAAAAAACCAAGACAATCATGTTTGTATTGGTGGAGATTTTAACTGCACCCTCCAACCCCAACTCGACAGGAACAGTGCAGAGCCCCATCCTGCCTCCACAATCCCTCTCACCAAATTTTTAAAACAAATGAATTTGGCAGATATATGGCGGGTACAGCACCCATCAATCAGGCAATACACATGGTGTCGATGCATTCAGGGTAATATTGTACTTGCTCGCTTGGACAAGTTTTATATTAATCCTCCACTTGAACGCCTCGTTCTGTCATCCAAAATTTGCCCATCAGGATTCTCGGACCACAGCGCAACATTTCTCAAAATTTCTGCCCCCTGCCCGAAACACAAGAGTGCTTTTTGGAAATTTAATAACAACTTACTTGATGATAGTACCTTTAAGGACATTTTTCCGGAAATTTGGAATATTCTGGTTGCCTCCCAAGGGAATTTCTCAAACCTCAGACAATGGTGGGATAATGCCAAAACGCACATCAGACTGTTCTGCCAACAATATCGTGCGTATGGTGTTCAAGAGGAAAGAAAAACCACAACCTTACTTGAAGATGAAATCCTGGAATTACAGGAACAGCTTCAGGGAACCGCAAGTGTGAGCTACCAGGGAATGAGGCAACAAATCCATGGAAAAACGGCCTTACTGAATTCCATATCTGAAAGGCGAGCACAAAATGCTTTATTGCGCCTGAAGATGAGGTACATACACGACCTTGATGCTCCAACCAAATTCTTCTTCAGCCTTAAAAGGGGGGCCTCTTCGTCAATGATTACACGATTGCTCCATGATGGGGAACTCCTTTATGAAGATGGCAGAATCAGGGAATGTGCCCGGAAACATTTTAAACAACGGTTTATGCGGCATGACATTAACCAGGATGCAATATCGGAACTTGTTTCTAACCTTCCAACATTGGCGGAGGATCAGAAGCAGCAGTTGGAGGATCCTCTTAGGTTACCTGAGCTCACCGCTGCCTTGAAGGCCTTGGAACCTGATAAAGCCCCTGGACTGGATGGGCTGACAAGTGAATTTTTCCAGTTTTTTTGGGACACCATTGGACCTCACCTACTGCGGGTATTGAATGAATGTTTGGAGGATGGACAACTGCCGTGGAGTTGCCGGAGAGCAGTCACCACCTTAATTCCTAAGAAAGCGGACACTCAACTTATAGAGAACTGGCGTCCTATTTCTGTTTTATGTACGGATTATAAAATTTTAGCCAAAGCCTTGTCTAATCGAATGAAACCTTTTATGAATGTACTAATAGGAGAACATCAATCCTTTTGTATTCCTGGACGTACTATTTTTAATAATATCTTTCTTATCCGTGATACCATTCGGGTTTGTAACAATTTTAATATGAATGTTGGTCTGTTTTTTATTGACCAAGGAAAAGCCTTTGACTGTATTGACCACATGTACCTTTTTAGAGTTTTAGAGAATTTTGGGTTTGGACCTATTTTTATCTCGTACGTTAAACTTTTGTATTGTAATATATCCAGTGTTCTTAAAATTAATCAAGTATTGTGTAGCCCCATTGCTGTACAACGGGGAGTACGGCAAGGTTGCCCGCTATCTGGACTTTTATACTCTCTTGCCATCGAACCTCTTCTGCTCCAATTACGTACGCACATTTCTGGCTTCACTGGATCAATTCTTACCACACCGCTAAAAGTCTCTGCCTATGCAGATGATGTCTGTATTTATATAAAGAATAGCACTGACGTCACTGCGGTGGCTCAGGCACTAAAAACATATTGTCAGGCTTGTTCAGGCCAGGTAAACTGGAAGAAGAGTGAAGCCCTTTGGATAGGACCTGAAGATTGCCCGCCAATTGTCCTACCAGGAGGAGTGAACTGGCAGAAAAGTGGCATTAAATACCTCGGTATTTTCCTCGGAGACAACACCTTTGAGCAGCAGAACTGGGTGGGATTACCAGACAAGGTAATGGCAAAACTGGCCCGCTGGAAAGGACTTCTTTTCCAACTTTCGTACCGCGGAAGAACTCTCGTCATTAACAATCTTGTCGCCTCTATGCTATGGCATAAGATGATATGCCTACAACCGCCTGGGAGCCTTCTTATTACACTGCAAAAGAGCATTGTCGACTTTTTCTGGAGCGGGAAACACTGGCTCCAACCCCCCGTGGCATACTTGCCACTCGCTGAAGGTGGCCAAGGTCTTATTGATATCCGCAGCCGGATTATGGTCTTCCGGCTTCATATCGTGCGCCAACTTGTATATGGAGATGAAGCCCTACTCTGGAGGCCTCTGGCTAACTGCATATTACAGCTTACATGCAAGCTGGGTTACGACCGAGAACTTTTCTTGATGAACCCTCATCAAATCGATTCATCCTTGCTGCCCACCTTTTACCAAGGGGTGATGAACGCCTGGCAAGCCCTGTCCTTTTCCCGTGAAATGGCAACATACAACATGGAAATGTTGTTGAACGAGCCCCTATGCTACAACCCCTTCCTGGAAAACAGCTTGAATAATAGGGGACTCGTTCAACGTTTTGTTGATGCCAAGCTGCTGCGAGTGAAAGACCTCATGACAGAGTCTGGGAGCTGCCGGCTGAGTGCTGCCGCTGTGGCACAAAAAACCGGAATAAAATCTGTCAGGATCATCTCTCGGTTCCTTCAAGGGATATCCACAACGTATCGTAATACCTGCGAGGAACTTGGCCCTTCCCCCGAGGAAACAGCGGGTGACTTCCCCAAACTCCTAGTCTTCAGCCCGCCACTTAATCTGTCCCCTGGCCTGAACAGCCCTGATGATACTGCATTATCCCTTCCCGCCTTTCCAAAGAAAACTCTGTACAACGCATACGTTAAAATTTTATACGCAAAAACATTTTCTGAGCACCCGAGGCTTCGATGGCGGGATGTTTTACCCCCAATACCACCCAATTGCCCCAATTGGCGAAGTTTTTATCTCTTGCCTACTCCAAAGTATGTTGGAGATATTCAATGGAAACTTGTACACTGGATTTTACCTTATAATGTTTTACTGAACCGGTTTTCTACTGCTAACTCTAATCTATGCCCTTTCTGTGCATCCATTGAAACCCTACCGCATATATACCTGGAGTGTGAACGATTGCAACCTCTTTTTACATTCCTTCAGGAACGCTTTGTGAAGCTTGGTTCCCTCTTCAATCACAATGTTTTTATTTATGGTGTTTTAGGACCGTCTTCCCTTAGGAATGTGGTTTTAATGAATTTTTTAATTGGCCAGGCCAAGTTTGCAATTTATAAATCCAGGAAGAAAAAAATGGGAAACGCTTCTGACTCGTCATGTGATGTACTGCTCACCCTTAAGGCTCTTGTAAATGCAAGACGAAAGCTAGAGTACCGGTTTTTTAAAATGAACAAGAATTTAACATGTTTTAAAGAAAAGTGGGTTTTTAATGATGTCATATGCACACTTGATGATGATGATTTGATAATAATTTTTCCTTGAGACCATTTTTATTGTGTTTTTTTTCTTTATGACTGAACATTACTGATTTTTTGTACTCTTGTAATAAAAGGAAGAAACAGTCAGTCTCTCTCTCTCTCTCTCTCCTGGCCGTTTGTATGCTGGTTGTACTGTCATGGCGTCTGCTTGTGGAGGCCTGTGAGTGCTCTGTGTTGTTGCTCCCTTCCCCACCCCGTTCCCCCCCTCTGTGTCCTTGTGCCTGTTCGTGGAGTCTTCCTGGTGATTCCCATATACGTTGAGACGGGAGAGAGAGCCGGAGAGCACAGGGTGATTGCTGGTAAGGGTTTGCCGTTTTTGGGCGTCGCCCGATCGGTGTTTGCTCCTTCATCTTAAACCTCTATTTCCTTTTTTTCCTTTCGTTTTTCTTTCCTTCAGTTTGTTTTGTTGCCTCCCTTTTCCGAAGTTAGGGAAATCGGAGAGGTCTGATTGCTTCCCATTCCCGGAGTTCGGGTAGGGAATATTATATTATATTCACCCTCCCCGAGTTGGGGAGGGGTTGTAAGTGCAGCTGTTCCAGCATGGCAGCTGCACTATCTCGATTTACGGCCTTTCAGAGCCTGACCCGTAAGCCCGGGTTCTTTTGTGTACCTCCGGAACGTGAGGTTAGTGTCGAGGACGTTGTCCTCGCAACCGGTCGTGTTGTCGGGATCGACAAGGTTGTTGCCGCTTCGCGGATGAACAAGCGGATCGTTATTTTTTTGTCCGACACGGATTGTGTCCCACAAATTGTCGAACAGGGTTTGACAATCGATCCAGATTTATTTGTTATGATTTCCCCACTAGATAGCCCAGCGATAAAAGTCGTGATATCCAATTGCCCCCCATTTGTATCCGACGATGTACTCATTAAAGAGTTGTCCCGATACGGTACCATCGTGTCTCGTATCTCCATGATTCCCTTCGGGTCACGAAACAACGATTTAAGGCACGTGGTTTCATTCCGGCGGCAAGTGTTTATGATTTTAAAAAATTCCCAGAAGGATTTAAACCTTATAATAAAATTAAAACATCAACAGAACGAATATACAGTGTACGTGTCCACCAACGTTCTAAAATGTTTTGGCTGCGGACAATTTGGGCATGTTAAGCATAACTGCCCCCGAAAAGAGAATTCTCCACAAGTACAACCTCCCCTCCGAACAGGGAATAAGCAAGCCCCCCACCTTCCCACCACCGATCCAAACCCTTCCACCACCGACCTAAGCCTTCCCACCACCGAACCAAGCCTTCCCGCCGCCGAACCAAGCGTTCCCACCACCGAACCAAACCTTCCCACCACCGAACCAAGCCTTCCCACCACCGAACCAAGCCTTCCCGCCGCCGAACCATGCCCTCCCACCGCCGAACCAAGCCTTCCCACCACCGATCCAAACCCTTCCACCACCGACCCAAGCCTTCCCACCGCCGAACCAAACCTTCCCACCACCGAACCAAGCCTTCCCGCCGCCGAACCAAGCCCTCCCACCACCGAACCAAGCCTTCCCGCCGCCGAACCAAGCCCTCCCACCGCCGAACCAAGCCTTCCCACCACCGATCCAAACCCTTCCACCACCGACCCAAGCCTTCCCACCGCCGAACCAAGCCCTCCCACCACCGAACCAAACCTTCCCACCACCGAACCAAACCTTCCCACCACCGAACCAAGCCTTCCCCCCGCCGAACCAAGCCTTCCCACCACCGAACCAAACCTTCCCACCACCGAAACAAGCCCTCCCACCGCCGAACCAAGCCCTCCCACCACCGAACCAAGCCTTCTCACCACCGAACCAAGCCTTCCCGCCGCCGAACCAAGCCTTCCCACCACCGAACCAAACCTTCCCACCACCGAACCAAGCCTTCCCACCACCGAACCAAACCTTCCCACCACCGAACCAAGCCTTCCCGCCGCCGAACCATGCCCTCCCACCGCCGAACCAAGCCTTCCCACCACCGATCCAAACCCTTCCACCACCGAACCAAACCTTCCCGCCGCCGAACCAAGCCCTCCCACCACCGACCCGAACATTCCCACCATCGACGCAAGCCTTACCACCACTGATCCCAATCTGTCCACCACCGACCCAAGCCCTCCTACCACCGATCCAAACCCCCCCGCCGTACCCCCTTCCCCTCCCCTTGAAACAGGGGCCCCTCCCTCTACTGAAGGATCTAATTGCAGCCATTTCCTGTCAACGATAGACCTCACCCCCCAGGCGACACCGTCCAATCACAGCTTGTTGCCTGCTAAAACCGATCCTACCTCTCTCGCCGTGGTAGACGATGGAAATCCCCTCCCGATGATCACGTCCTCCCTCCCCCCAAACCCTTGCAATCTCTTCCCACTAACCAGGACGAGTTTCAATTAGTCTGCCCAAAAGGAAAAAGACATCTGCAAACAACAGATGAAAACGGTCATCTCTTTAAAAAACCTACAACTGAAAACCGACAGCCCCTCCTCTCTGCCCTAGATTTGTCCCTCGTCACAGAAAATCGTTTCTCTGTATTGGAGGACATAGATGTGGATGAATCCTCGCCCTTGTCTACTGACCTAGAAACTGATATGGTTGAACCGCAAAAATTAGTACTCCCCCCTCCCCTGAAGATGGCTCATTTCTCTCCCTCCCCATCCCTTCCCTCTATGGACTATGCCCCATCCGATAACGTGGAGGGATGTGATGACGGTGAGGAGATAAATGATGAAAACCAGTGTGACACACCATCTGAGCCATCTGATATAGATGACTCTGTTAGTGAATGTGGTAGCCTTAAGGAAGAAGAAACCCCTCCAATCCCTCCCTCCGAGATAAAAAGGTTTCTTAAGGACACATTCCGAAAAAGGAATGTTGTTATAGAAACCTTTTTTCCGGAGCTACCTGATTTTATACATTCCGCTAAACTGATGGTAAAACGGCCCCACGTTTTTAATTTCAATTCCTCCCAACGTCACCGTTTAAAGAAGTGGTTGCAAAAAGCTAAGAATGAACTGCTATCAAAAAATTGAGTGGTGGTCACTCCTCCTTGCAGCTGTAATGAGTTTTTCCATTTGTAGCCTGAATATTAACGGAGGATGTAGCTCTGTCCGTAAAGTTCAAGGAAGGGATTTTTTATTACAGAAGAAAGTTGACATTGCCCTCTTACAAGAGACCCATGCCAACGACTGCTGTGTCGCAGAGTGGTGTAGGCTCTTCCCCGGCCTGTCCTTTTTTAGTAACGGTGACTCCCGCAACTGTCGCAATAATTCTTAGCCCCTCCTTTTCGCCTTCATCGCTTAAATTCGACGAAATACACAAGGGATCCCTAGCATCCCTAGAATTCCACTACTGTGGAAAATTTTATACTATTTTTAATATTTATGGCCCAAGTACGCCTGTAGCTCGGCGAGGTTTTTTTAATGACCTTGGGACACACCTGACGTCCCTCGACAGCCAAAACGCCCAAAAAAAACCAAGACAATCATGTTTGTATTGGTGGAGATTTTAACTGCACCCTCCAACCCCAACTAGACAGGAACAGTGCGGAGCCCCATCCTGCCTCCACAATCCCTCTCACCAAATTTTTAAAACAAATGAATTTGACAGATATATGGCGGGTACAGCACCCATCAATCAGGCAATACACATGGTGTCGATGCATTCAGGGTAATATTGTACTTGCTCGCTTGGACAAGTTTTATATTAATCCTCCACTTGAACGCCTCGTTCTGTCATCCAAAATTTGCCCATCAGGATTCTCGGACCACAGCGCAACATTTCTCAAAATTTCTGCCCCCTGCCCGAAACACAAGAGTGCTTTTTGGAAATTTAATAACAACTTACTTGATGATAGTACCTTTAAGGACATTTTTCCGGAAATTTGGAATATTCTAGTTGCCCCCCAAGGGAATTTCTCAAACCTCAGACAATGGTGGGATAATGCCAAAACGCACATCAGACTGTTCTGCCAACAATATCGTGCGTATGGTGTTCAAGAGGAAAGAAAAACCACAACCTTACTTGAAGATTAAATCCTGGAATTACAGGAACAGCTTCAGGGAACTGCAAGTGTGAGCTACCAGGAAATGAGGCAACAAATTCATGGAAAAACGGCCTTACTGAATTCCATATCCGAAAGGCGAGCACAAAATGCTTTATTGCGCCTGAAGATGAGGTACATACACGACCTTGATGCTCCAACCAAATCCTTCTTCAGCCTTAAAAGGGGGGCCTCTTCGTCAATGATTACACGATTGCTCCATGATGGGGAACTCCTTTATGAAGATGGCAGAATCAGGGAATGTGCCCGGAAACATTTTAAACAACGGTTTATGCGGCATGACATTAACCAGGATGCAATATCGGAACTTCTTTCTAACCTTCCAACATTGGCGGAGGATCAGAAGCAGCAGTTGGAGGATCCTCTTAGGTTACCTGAGCTCACCGCTGCCTTGACGGCCTTGGAACCTGATAAAGCCCCTGGACTGGATGGGCTGACTAGCGAATTTTTCCAGTTTCTTTGGGACGCCATTGGACCTCACCTACTGCGGGTATTGAATGAATGTTTAGAGGATGGACAACTGCCGTGGAGTTGCCGGAGAGCAGTCACCACCTTAATTCCTAAGAAAGCGGACACTCAACCGATTCATCCTTGCTGCCCACCTTTTACCAAGGGGCAACAACTGGCGTCCTATTTCCATTTTATGTACGGATTATAAAATTTTAGCCAAAGCCTTGTCTAATCGAATGAAACCTTTTATGAATGTACTAATAGGAGAACATCAATCCTTTTGTATTCCTGGACGTACTATTTTTAATAATATCTTTCTTATCCGTGATACCATTCGGTTTTGTAACAATTTTAATATGAACGTTGGTCTGTTTTTCATTGACCAAGGAAAAGCCTTTGACTGTATTGACCACATGTACCTTTTTAGAGTTTAAGAGAATTTTGGGTTTGGACCTATTTTTATCTCGTACGTTAAACTTTTGTATTGTAATATATCCAGTGTTCTTAAAATTAATCAAGTATTGTGTAGCCCCATTGCTGTACAACGGGGAGTACGGCAAGGTTGCCCGCTATCTGGACTTTTATACTCTCTTGCCATCGAACCTCTTCTGCTCCAATTACGTACGCACATTTCTGGCTTCACTGGATCAATTCTTACCACACCGCTAAAAGTCTCTGCCTATGCAGATGATGTCTGTATTTATATAAAAAATAGTGCTGACGTCACTGCGGTGGCTCAGACACTAAAAACATATTGTCAGGCTTGTTCAGGCCAGGTAAACTGGAAGAAGAGTGAAGCCCTTTGGATAGGACCTGGAGATTGCCCGCCAATTGTCCTACCAGGAGGAGTGAACTGGCAGAAAAGTGGCATTAAATACCTCGGTATTTTCCTAGGAGACAACACCTTTGAGCAGCAGAACTGGGTGGGATTACCGGACAAGGTAATGGCAAAACTGGCCCGCTGGAAAGGACTTCTTTCTCAACTTTCGTACCGCGGAAGAACTCTCGTCATTAACAATCTTGTCGCCTCTATGCTATGGCATAAGATGATATGCCTACAACCACCCGGGAGCCTTCTTATTACACTGCAAAAGAGCATTGTCGACTTTTTCTGGAGCGGGAAACACTGGCTCCAACCCCCCGTGGCATACTTACCACTCACTGAAGGTGGCCAAGGTCTTATTGACATCCGCAGCCGGATTATGGTCTTCCGGCTTCATATCGTGCGCCAACTTGTATATGGAGACGAAGCCCTACTCTGGAGGCCTCTGGCTAACTGCATATTGCAGCTTACATGCAAGCTGGGTTACGACCGAGAACTTTTCTTGATGAACCCTCATCAAATCGATTCATCCTTGCTGCCCACCTTTTACCAAGGGGTGATGAACGCCTGGCAAGCCCTGGCCTTTTCCCGTGAAATGGCAACATACAACATGGAAATGTTGTTGAATGAGCCCCTATGCTACAACCCCTTCCTGGAAAACAGCTTGAATAATAGGGGACTCGTTCAACGTTTTGTTGATGCCAAGCTGCTGCGAGTGAAAGACCTCATGACAGAGTCTGGGAGCTGCTGGCTGAGTGCTGCCGCTGTGGCACAAAAAACCAGAATAAAATCTGTCAGGATCATCTCTCGGTTCCTTCAAGGGATATCCACAACGTATCGTAATACCTGCGAGGAACTTGGCCCTCCCCCCGAGGAAACAGCGGGTGACTTCCCCAAACTCCTGGTCTTCAGCCCACCACTTAATCTGTCCCCTGGCCTGAACAGCCCTGATGATACTGCATTATCCCTTCCCGCCTTTCCAAAGAAAACTTTGTACAATGCGTACGTTAAAATTTTATACGCAAAAACATTTTCTGAGCACCCGAGGCTTTGATGGCGGGATGTTTTACCCCCAATACCCCCCAATTGCCCCAATTGGCGAAGTTTTTATCTCTTGCCTACTCCAAAGTATGTTGGAGATATTCAATGGAAACTTGTACACTGGATTTTACCTTATAATGTTTTACTGAACCGGTTTTCTACTGCTAACTCTAATCTATGCCCTTTCTGTGCATCCATTGAAACCCTACCGCATATATACCTGGAGTGTGAACGATTGCAACCTCTTTTTACATTCCTTCAGGAACGCTTTGTGAAGCTTGGTTCCCTCTTCAATCGCAATGTTTTTATTTATGGTGTTTTAGAACCGTCCTCCCTTAGAAATGTGGTTTTAATGAATTTTTTAATTGGTCAGGCCAAGTTTGCAATTTACAAATCCAGGAAGAAAAAAATGGGAAACGCTTCTGATTCGTCATATGATGTGCTGCTCACCCTTAAGGCTCTTGTAAATGCAAGATTAAAGCTAGAGTACCGGTTTTTTAAAATGAACAAGAATTTAACATGTTTTAAAGAAAAGTGGGTTTTTAATGATGTCATATGCACACTTGATGATGATTTGATAATAACTATCCTTGAGACCATTTTATTGTGTGTTGTTTCTTTGTGACTGAACATAACTGATTTTTTGTACTCTTGTAATAAAAAGAAGAAACAGTCACAGTCTCTCAGTCTCTCAGTCTGTCTGTGTCTGTCTGTCTGTCTGTCTCTCTGTCTGTCTGTCTGTCTCTCTGTCTGTCTGTCTCTCTCTCTCTCTCTCTCTCTCTCTCTCTCTCTCTAACTCTCGTGCTCTTTCCAGACCGACTCGACCAACTCTCGTGCTCTCCCTCTCGTCTCTCTCTCTCGAACCAACTAACTCTGGTCAAAAATGGCGTTCGGCGCTCGCTAATATCTCCTGGCCGGTGACGTCAGCCTTGGCATGCTACCAACCAATCAGTGTCTTCCACCGACTCATTGGCTCGCTCAGGCCCATTCCTACCGCGCCACCCCAACAATCATTCTCTGTTCCGTGGTCATAGCACGTGACAGTCAATCTGGTTAGGCCCGTCGGAGGTGCAACTGGCGGCGGCCATCAACGGCGGTGCTCCGGCCTGGTTTCTTTGCCTGCCCGTCTTCCAAAGTCATGTCAGGGAAGGGATTTAGTTGGTGTTGTACTAGGGACCTAACTACATGTCTAAATGAGTGCAGTGCCAAAAGGGACAAGGGTTTGGCTGACCAGGTGAGACACACAGGGGCGCTACTCTTTAATCCCCAACTCTATTTACCACTCGAACCTCCTGGTAGGTTCACAAGTATACTCCTTACCGACAAAACGCCTACACATGAAACTTATTACAAGTCAGATTCCTTACCGCGACAGACGAATACCTACCTACACAGATCTATCTGGCTCGACATATCACTACCCTCACCGACATAACAATACGCACACACAAACACACACGCACACACATATATACAGACACATATACACACATATATACACAAACATACACATATACACACACACAAATACACACGTGCACACCAACACACACACACACGCACACACACACATATATACAGGCACACACACATATATATATATATTGTTACGGTCCGCGGTTAAGGATGTTGTTTGCCGAGCGGAGGCGCCGCGGCCGAACAGTTTTTCCCCGACTAAACCCGATTCACCCAGACGTTGGCCGTATCGCGCCACAGCTATTCAATCAGGGAAAAGACAAAGACGACGGATGTGAAGAAAAGGAATAAAAAGACGAAACAAAGGTTGAAAATACGACTAAATTTATTTACTATTTACAGGCTCAAAATAACCAAGGAGAAGGAAAGATAAGAAAATAATATACAGAAGCTTTTAGAGACACAGGGAAAATACTAGCTTATACAGACTTAATTGACTACCCAGGACAGAACGAACAGAACAAACTCACCTACACGAATGGGGAACTTGCAGGCAGGAATGACTGGAGGTGGGTGGCTGGAGGAAGGCACGGAGCTGGCTGGAGTTTGATCCCGCACGGGACGTCGGGCTGGACCTCGACGGCCGCCGATGCCACTGATCCTGTCGTGTGCGCGGGGTAATGGGTCGGAGCTGCTTGGTGGAGCCAAGCCAACGCTGCTGGTGGGGGGGTCTGGCGTGACGGGTTCTCTCTCCCTCTCTCACTAACTCCAGGACTCTTCCTTAGTCCAACTCTTCCTCACCACCGACAACTCAACGCAACCCCTCCACTCTACGCAACCACTGACCACCACTGACGACCAACCCAGCTCTTTCCAAAACCACACAACTCAGCTCTGCTCTGACGACCCAGCTCTTTCCTTTGCACCTCACCACGCAGCTCAGCTCAGCTTTTGGACCTCACAACTCAGCTCTTGT